>NC_044051.1:31102944-31342944 GCF_902167405.1 Gadus morhua | reverse complement strand
AAGGCAAGACTGAACGATAAATGAAACAGGAAAGAGGGATATAGAAAGGAAGAAGGAAAGAAAGATTGAAAGAAAGGAGTGTGGAGTATGTAAATGATGAGACAAGAGACGGAGATGGGTCGAGTCAGCTTTACTCTCCACTTCCAAACAAACGAGTGATACTCGCACATGAGTTCAAATCGAAACTGACGTAAACCGGAACTGTTTATCTTAAAGGTACAGTCCCTTGAATGTGAATGTCTCACACAGTAATTGTGGGTCACCACACAGGCCCCCCCAGAATTCACCCAAACGAACAGGGCCAGACCGAACAGGTAACACACAGAGAACATCGGACACCCACTAGCGTTAAACAGAATACACTAGTACAAAACAGTCCCTAGAAAAATCAACGCCTAGGGGGGCGGACCAGGCGGCCAGAACGGCTGCGCCTAACAGGAGAAGGGCAAGAGGCAGGAGCAGGTGTCGAGGCCGCCGCAGGATCAGGGGTAGAGGCTGCCGCAGGCGGGCGCCCCCGCCGCGGGGGCTGAGCCAGCTGGAGCGGTTCGCCAACATCCACATGAGCAGGCTTGAGCCGGTCTATAGCCACCCGCTCAGGCCTGCCCCCCATATCCACAACAAAGTTCTTAGGCCCACCCTCCAAGACACGGAAGGGCCCATCGTAGGGGGGCCGCAGCGGGGTACGGTGGCCATCGTGGCGGATGAAGACGTACTTGGCCGACGGTAAATCCCTGGGAACGTAGGACCGGGGGAGGCCATGGCGAGACGTCGGAACGGGAATGAAAGCGTCCGCAATGTCCCGGGACGCAGCACGATGGGAGGCAGCCGACCACGGGGCCGTGGCGTCCGGAAGAAACTCCCCAGGGACGCGCAGGGGCTGGCCGTACACCAGCTCTGCCGACGAGGCCTGAAGATCGTCCTTGGGGGCGGAGCGAAGGCCCAGCATAACCCACGGGAGGCGGTCAGCCCAGTCGCCGCCCGTAAGGCTGGCCCTGAGCGCGGCCTTCATGTCCCGATGAAACCGCTCGCAAAGCCCGTTGCTCTGTGGGTTATAGGCTGTGGTGCGGTGGACCTTCACCCCCAGGACCCCGGCGACCGCAGTCCAAAGCTCCGACGTGAACTGCGGCCCCCGGTCTGAGGAAATGTCTGACGGTGTGCCGAAACGGGCCACCCAAGCCATAACGAACGCCCGGGCCACCTCAGCTGCTGTAGTGGAGGACAGGGGAACCACTTCTGGCCACCTGGTGGTCCGGTCCACCATGGTGAGGAGGTAGGTGTAACCACGGGAGGGTGAAAGCGGGCCCACCAGGTCCACATTCACGTGGTCGAAACGCCTCTCCGGCACTTTGAAGAGTGCCAAGGGGGCTTTGGTATGCCGAGTCACCTTCGCACGCTGGCACGCCACACAGACAGCAGCCCAGGCCCTGACGTCCTTCCGCAGGCCCGGCCAGACGAACTTGGCCCCCACGAGCTTGGCAGAGGCCTTCACCCCAGGGTGGGAAAGGCTGTGGATCGTGTCGAACACCTTACGCCTCCAGCCAGCAGGCACCATGGGGCGCGGTTGGCCAGTAGAGACGTCGCAGAGGAGCGCAGTGTTGGCCGTGCCAAACACCACATCCTCCATTAGGAGTGCCGTGGGGGCTGTCCTGTAGGCCTGCACCTCAGAGTCAATAGCCTGATCCCCAGCCATAGCTGCGTAGTCGAGGCCCAAGTGGACGGAACCAACAACCACCCGAGAGAGGCAGTCGG
This sequence comes from Gadus morhua, assembly GCF_902167405.1. NCBI lineage: Eukaryota > Metazoa > Chordata > Actinopteri > Gadiformes > Gadidae > Gadus > Gadus morhua. Next base: position 31,341,195 of record NC_044051.1, on the reverse strand, counting down.
CTACAAAATTGTCTTTGCCGGCCACATGCTGAACGTCGGTGGTGTACTCCGAGATGGCGGAGAGCTGATGCTGCTGTCGACCAGACCATGGCTCCGAAGATTTCGCCATGGCGAACGTCAGCGGCTTGTGGTCAACAAAAGCCGTGAACCGACGGCCCTCCAGCAGGAAGCGGAAATGACGGGTGGCGAGGAAAAGAGCCAGGAGCTCCCTGTCGAAAGCGCTGTATTTCCTCTCGTTGTCGCGGAGCTTCCTGCTGAAAAAGGCTAGCGGTTGCCAGGCTCCGCTCACCCACTGCTCACACACAGCCCCCACGGCGTAATCAGAGGCGTCCGTAGTAAGGGCAACAGGGGCGGTCGGAGACGGGTGCGCCAGCAGAGCAGCGTTGGCCAACGCGGTTTTGGCAGCATCGAAGGCAGCCGTCATTTCCGTGGACCAATCCAACACGTCTGCAGGCTCCCTGCCCCGCAAGGCGTTGTACAAGGGGCGCATGAGCTGGGCCGCATGGGGAAGGAAACGGTTATAGAAGTTCACCATGCCCAGGAACTCCTGCAGGGACTTCACAGTGCACGGACGTGGGAAACTGGCGATGGCATCCACCTTGGCCGGGAGGGGAACCGCCCCCTGCGGAGTGACGTGGTGGCCGAGGAAGGTAATGGATGACCGGCCAAACTCGCACTTGGCCGGGTTGACAATGAGACCATGCTCACTGAGCCGACCGAACAGCTGCCGTAGATGCGTCAGGTGGTCGTCCGCGGACGCACTGGCAACAAGGATGTCATCCAGATAGACGAACAGGAACGGCATGTCCCGCAGCACAGAATCCATGAGGCGCTGGAACGTCTGCGCTGCACCCTTGAGGCCGAAAGGCATTCTCAGGAATTCAAAAAGTCCAAAGGGCGTGATGACCGCCGTCTTGGGGACATCCTGCGGGCGGACGGGCACCTGATGGTAACCGCGCACCAGGTCCACCTTTGAAAAGACGGCGGCGCCAGCCAGGTGGGCGGTGAAATCGTGAATGTGCGGTACCGGGTACCGGTCGGGGGTGGTGGCGTTATTCAAGCGACGGAAATCACCACACGGACGCCAACCGCCATCAGCCTTGGTCACCATGTGCAGGGGGGAGGCCCACGGACTTTTAGAACGGCGTACGATGCCGAGGCACTCCATGGTGGCAAACTCCTCCCTGGCGATCGCGAGCTTGGCAGAGTCCAGGCGGCGGGCCCGTGCATAGACCGGGGGGCCAACCGTGGTGATGTAGTGCTCCACACCATGCTTAGCCACAGCCGATGAAAACGTTGGCGTGGTGATGTCAGGAAACTCAGCCAGCAGGCGTTGATACAGGTCCCCGGTGGCAAACGTGTTCGCAAGACAAAGCCCCCCCACCCCCCCCAGCGTGCAGGGGAACGAAGCAAAGGAGAGGGCGTCGATCAGGCGGCAGTTCGTAACATCCACCAGCAGTCTGTATGCGCAGAGGACATCCGCCCCCAGGAGTGGCGTAGACATGGCAGCCATGACGAAATCCCAACCAAAACGCCGGCCGCCAAAACACACATCCACATACCTCGTGCCGTAGGTACGAATGGGTGTGCCGTTGGCGGCGTCCATCGGGGGGCCATGGCCGCCAGCCATAGTGTCCACAGGCGTTGCCGGCAGGATGCTGCGCTGAGCCCCAGAATCAACCAGCAGCCGCCGGCCGGACAAGGTGTCAGTGACGAACAACAGCCTGCAGTCCCGACCAGCGCTCACAGCTGTTAATGAGCGCTGGCCCGGGCTTTTCCCGGGGCCCCAAAACTGCAAGGCTGGCGACACTGCTTGGCTTTGGCCCCGAACCTGGCGTGGTAGCAACAACACCCGTCGTCATTCTGTCGGCGGGCGGTCACAGCGGCTGCGGTGTCCGGGTCGTATCCCTGCGGCGGAAACGGGGCCGATGTGTGCTGGGGGGGCAACAGCGCATGAACAAACTGCTGCCTGTTGGCGAGGAAAATCCTGTCGGCCTCTACAGCCACCGCCCGGTAGTCCTTGGAGGCAAAGAGGGGTGAGCTGGCCAGTGCGGTGCGCACGGGTGCTGGAAGCTGCCGCAGGAAGATGTGGGCGAAAAGGAAGGAGGGATCCGCCGAGCCCAGCACAGCCAGCATCCTCTCCATCAACTCGGACGGCTTGCCGTCGCCCAGGCCGTTCAGGGAAAGCAGGCGGTCCGCCTTCTCCAGCTCCGACAGTTCAAAAAGGTTCACGAGGAACGCCTTGAGCGCGTCGTACTTGCCGACAGCTGGAGGAGCCTCCAACCGCGCCATACACCTGGCCGTCGTCGAGGCATCTAAGGCTGCTACCACGTGGAAATACTTAGTCACGTCCTGTGTTATTCCTCTCAGCTGGAACTGGGCTTCGATATGCTGGAACCACGACCGTGGGTTGTTCTGCCAGAAGTCCGGTAACTTGACGGTGGCAGCATAGATAGCGCCGACGTTCGCCGCGTCGATAGCCGCACCGCCAGCGGCGGCCGGCGCCGCGGCGGGCGCGTTGTTATCACCGTCGATGTGAAACATTTTACAGTCGTATCCAACTCGCGTCGGGGGTCACCAATTGTGGAGTATGTAAATGATGAGACAAGAGACGGAGATGGGTCGAGTCAGCTTTACTCTCCACTTCCAAACAAACGAGTGATACTCGCACATGAGTTCAAATCGAAACTGACGTAAACCGGAACTGTTTATCTTAAAGGTACAGTCCCTTGAATGTGAATGTCTCACACAGTAATTGTGGGTCACCACAGGAGGAAAGAAAGGAAGAATGAACGAAAGAAGGTAAGAAACAAACAACCAAAGAAAGAAAGATAGAGGAGGTAAGAAATAAAGAAAGAAGGAACAAAAGAGAGAATAAAAGGAGAGAAAGCAGCAACAAAACGAAATAAAAAAAGCAGGAAAGAATAAGGAGAGAAACCGAGAAAGAAACAACAAATGAAAGCCAAACGACATAAAGAGAGTGGAATTTATTGTTAAATATACTGTTTGGTTGTGGGATGTGCGTCACAAAAACGAAAAGAAGGGGATAAGAGGATCCGTGGCATTGAACTGTTAACTGTTACTGTGTGTTGCGGGTTTGAAAAGCAGGGTAGGTAATACAGCCACCATCTCTGCTGACCTAGTACCCAGGAGTGCTGGCTTACAACGCTTGCTCTCGATAGACCAAGACCTTGACAACAGCAATTGCATCCCATGGGAAAACGATGCGCTCAAAACAACCAGCTCTGTCTTTGCCAGCCAGCAGGCATACGTTTGCCATGTCAATGTGTCAGCTGTAGTAGCTGGTTATATCTAATACTTGAGAGCTGACCTTTCATAAACAGATGCATGCGTTATTGTCTGGCTTTATTCAGATCGGTTTCATTCTTTTCGGGTTTTAACACTGAGTGTCAGTAAACTTGTTTAACTTTTATTTAAATTGTATTCATTTACATTTAGGGCATTTAGCAGATGCTTTTATCAAAAAGCGACTTACAATAAGTACATTTGTCATAAGAAGTGCATCAATATATCGCTGTCGGTACAGAAAGGATGTTCATAGAACCAAGTGAAAGTACCACAATCGCTAGGCTAATCAATTCCCCGTGTTACAGCCATGATAGCAGATACTGCAGTTGCTACACAGATTAAGTACTATAATACAACACAATACAGTGTACAATCCCAGCTAGCATGTATATAGCGGACCACTGGTGGCGTTAGGACGGCAAGCCACCGGTGGTATGCCAACTGTGGCTCGACATCGGACCACTGACAGTTACAAAACACACATCGGGCCATCGGCGGATTTTGGTAGGTAATCCGCGATGGTGTGCGAGTACAGCTGCACTGTCAAGGCGGTGGCATGTCACCTTCGGACCGCTGGAGGCCCGCTACTGTTACCACTGAGTTAGTTCGCGCATTCAATACGGCGGCTTGCCACCCTCGGACCGCTGGAGGACCGCTAGACTCTACCCGTTTAATAACGGAAAATATATTTTCCGTTATATAACGGACGCCAGCATCAAGACTCGATCCAGACATAGAATGACTAGGTAAGTAAAACATCTCTTCTCCATATCTCCACTGTTTTAATTAAATATACCATCATTTTCACCCATATAAAAAAAATAAAAATGTAGCCTATTTAGACCGTGTCTAAATAGTCTGTTTCCTAAATGGACCGCTGGAGGCCCGCTACTGTTACCACTGAGTTAGTATCAACCCTCGCGCATTCAATATGCGCGAGGGTGGCGGCTTGCCACCCTCGGACCGCTGGAGGACCACTAGACTCTATATAACGGAAAATATATTTTCCGTTATATAACGGACGCCAGAATCAAGACTCGATGCAGACATAGAATGACTAGGTAAGTAAAACATCTCTTCTCCATATCTCCACTGTTTTAATTAAATATACCATCATTTTCATATATATATATTAGAGCTGTCAAGCGATTAAAATATTTAATCATGATTAATCGCATTAATGTCATAGTTAACTCTAATTAATCGCAAATTATTTTTCTATGCTAAATATCCCTTGATTTTTTTGTCCCATAATTCTTCTCATTTTAATTCTCTTATCAACATGGTGCATCGGCTTGCCTTGTGCAAATGATTTTTTTATTGATAACAACATTGGCATATACACTGATCAAAACAGGACGATACAAAAAAAGAGCCTATAGTGCAATTAAACGACTGCTTTGAACAAATGTCATTTGAACATAGCAGTCAGGCTACTGCTTCTTTGTTTTGAGCCAAAAAAAATATATATATTATTTTTTTTTTTTTATAAAAGAATTGCGTTAATCGCGCGATAAAAAATTTAACGCCGTTAAATTTGGTTTGCGTTAACGCGGTTAATAACGCGTTTAACTGACAGCTCTAATATATATATATATATATATATAAAAAAAAATGTAGCCTATTTAGACCGTTAGTCTGTTTCCAAAATGTTGCCTTTTTGTTGTGTGGCATCAAACACATACCGGTAGGGTAGGCCTACTGGCTTGTAGAGTTACCGTTACCTCAATCGTTTGACTAATAAATTAGGCCAGTAGGATAAACAAAGATCGTCTCGTATATAAGTGGCTGCGCTGGAATATTTTACTCACACATGATAAATGTAAACAAACAAACAAAACCAATTTGTTTTTTTTTGTTTGTAACGGTTAGTAACGATGCTATCGCGAAATGGGGTATTGATCGACAAGCAGTTTTAGATGTCGTGGGTTGATGGGGCAAAGACAAATCACAGTATGACTTTTTCGAAATTAAGACTACTGGGGCCGGTGTTGTGTCGAGATCTGTTTCCCCGTCGAGATGTGTTGCACCAACTGGGCGTAAGCCTGGTCGTAACTACGCGTTCTAAGTCCAACCTAACCGTTACGCCGGTTGCACCAACTGGGCTTAGCGTTCTTTTCACTAAGACCAGGCGTAAATCCTGCGCCTGGTCTATTAGTCCGTTCTCAACTTATAATCAGTTGTGAATGTTGTTTTAACTATGTTTATATGTTTTATATAGGCCGACACATTAAACAAATCTCTCCTACAGAACCATTCCCGTCTACATGCCTGCTCGTCGTAAACCAGACATTACAAATACATATTTTAATTATATTCGTTTGCAGTGTTTTATTGTTAGGCATTAACACAATTAATGAATGACAATGAGTGAACGAATGAATTATTTATTTCGGTGTCCAACAGCATGTCAAGTAAAATAGTAAACAGCTGTTGTCACGAGGTATCCTAGCAACGCGTTGATATGCGCATACCATGGAACATTCACATGGCCGCGCATGGCTAAAACCGGGCGTAGTTAAGACCAGGCGTAAGTCCCGTTGGTGCAACCGGCGTTAGTTCCATTCTAACGCCAGGTCGTAACTAAGACCTACTTAGCAGTTACGACCAGGCTTAGTTACGCCCAGTTGGTGCAACCGGCCCCTGGGGTTTATGGATGGCGTATGAGGTTTAACACAGGTCCTGTCACCAAAAAATGGTTAATTACAGCTCCGTTTTAGTTTCACCAATTCTGGTAGGCCACCCTCTCTCGAACAAGCCTCGGCTGTTATCATACCCATAGTGCTAGCCCCACACGTTTCTGTTTTGTGTGTGTGTGTGTGTGTGTGTGTGTGTGTGTGTGTGTGTGTGTGTGTGTGTGTGTGTGTGTGTGTGTGTGTGTGTGTGTGTGTGTGTGTGTGTGTGTGTGTGTGTGTGTGTGTGTGTGTGTGAGAGAGTGAGTTGATGCAGCCGTCTCTTGTGAAGAACAGATAGTGATGTGTTTTTTCTCTCTCTCTTTATAGGTGACCAACAACAGTCTGTAGGCATACACTGTAAGGTAATTTAGGAATTTAATTGAATAGGCAACACTCGTGGCACAATGTCCAGTTACTGGAGCAAACGTAGAAGAATAGCTAGAGGGGTGGAAATGGATTTACAGAGCCTCGCTTCCTCTTCAGCAAAGTGTGGGGGGGAAGGGGTATATGAAGTGACAAAGGGTAGTGGGGACTATGTCCTACCAGGACAAAGCAGGACAACAGTGTGTGAGCTGGCCCTTTCAGGACAGAGTAGCACTACAGTGTGTGAGCAGGCCCATGACAATGATGATGATAGTGATGGTGGATTGAGTGATGACGATGATGATGATGATGATGATGATGATGATGATGATGATAATGATAATGATGATCATCATCATGACAGAGACGACACACAAAGTCAGTTAGCACAGTGGGCAGTTAGGAGAAGGATCAGCCATGCTGCGTTAGGGGATCTACTATCCATTCTGTCTGGCAAATTTCATGGGTTGCCAAAAGACCCAAGAACATTACTGAAAACAAAAACCACTCATGATGTTAAAAGTGTTTCAGGTGGTACTTACTCTCATTTCGGTTTTAATGACGCCATTTCGTCTCATCTTTCCAAAAACAACAATCCTTTGCCTTTAACAATACAAGTGAACATTGATGGCCTGCCCCTCTACAAAAGTTCAAATGCCCAGTTCTGGCCAATTTTAGGACTAATTGAGTGTTTCAAAAATCAGGTACAAACAAATAAGGATCCTTTTGTTATAGGAATTTACTTTGGAAATCACAAACCGACAACCCTTGACTTTCTGACAGACTTTGTTAGTGACGTACGTCTTCTGGAGAGAGATGGTTTCTGTTACCAGGGTGCCTCTGTTTCAGTCGCCCTGTCTGCAGTAGTTTGTGGTGCACCTGCACGCGCGTTTGTCAGAAGTTCAAAGGGTCAAACTGGATTTTTTTGCTGTCACAAATGCCATCTAAAGGGAGTAACCTATCAGGGTAGGATGACATTTCCACAATTTGATGCACCTGCTCGACTAGACAGTGATAATTTGGAGGAATTAAATGATGATCAGCATTTCACTGGATTTAGTCCATTCAGCCTTCTGTCCGTAGGAATGGTCACACAGTTTCCCCATGACTACATGCATGTGGTTTGCTTAGGGGTAGTGCGGAAACTGTTGTACTTCTGGATGAAAAAACCATTACACACTCGCATAGGTACACCTGCTGTAAAAGAGGTGTCAACTGAACTCTTGCACTATCGTTCCCATCTTCCAAGCGAGTTCAACCGTAAGCCCCGACCTCTGTCCGAATTTGAGAGATGGAAAGCTACTGAGTTTCGCTCATTCCTACTATATACTGGGCCAGCATGCTTAAAGGGTAGAGTGCCGACACCAATTTATGACAACTTTATGTTGCTGTCTGTGGCCATGACCATCTTACTTAGTGTCACCTTAGTGGGAGATAAGGCAGACTATGCCCACACCCTACTCTTGGCATTTGTAAAGCACTGCAGCGAAGTCTATGGTAGGGAGTACGTTGGGTACAACATGCATGCATTAGTTCACCTTAGTGCACAAACAGAGAAGTATGGAGTGTTAGACAACGTATCATGCTTGCCATTTGAGAACTTCCTTGGGCAACTAAAACACATGATCAGAAAGCCAAACAAGCCCCTAGAACAGGTCATCCGCCGCTTGTCTGAGAGGAGCTTTAAGTCCAGCGAGTGTGTTACTAGTGTGACGTCCAGTCTATCCATCGAGCATTTCAGTGGCCCTGTACCACCTCACATTAGTGCAATCAAGCAGTTCAAAAAAATGACTGTTCAGGGGGCCGTCATCCAGGTTTCAGCCAGTGACCGTTGTGTGGAGCTAGCTGGGGGAAGGATAGTGGTAATTGACAACATCGTAGTTGACAACAAGGCAGACGTCCACATAGTGTTTAGGCCATTCACAAAGCTCTGCAACCTCTTCCACTGTCCCCTTGAATCCTATGAAGTTGGCATCTATCATCTATCTGCCCTGACACCCCAACTGCACCACACTCTAGCTGCCCACATAAAGAGGAAATATGTCCTCCTTCCAGTTAAGGATGGTTTTGCTGGGCTACCAATGGTACACCAGTAGGACTGCTGTTTTTGTATGTTTGCGTAAGTGTGACAGTTTTGTTCAGTTTTAACAGCTGATATGTTGTATCTGCCCATATCCTAAATCTGATGAATGGATTGAATGTTTTAGAAATTATAGTAGATCATTTTGTGTGTCCCAACTCATATGGAATTGCTGTAGCAATTGTTATTATATTATTATATAGGTATTGAGCATTAACATGTCACTATTTCTCCCTTCAACAGACATACAAGATACATCATACAAGAAAATATATTTTTATTTATTTTATTTTATTTTATTTATTTTTATTTATTAAGAAATGTATTTAGTTGTGTCCTTCCCCGAGGAGGGGTTCATTTTTACTGTTCCCAACACATGGATTGCTTCCAATAATAAATGCTACTGGCCACCTTACACATCCAAAGAAAAAGTCAAGAAGGCTGCCTTAGCAAATGAATCCCCTGACCCCCAGACATGGACCTTGTATCCAGTGGTCATACTTAAAGTTAAAGGTAGGATTTGTGTATATTTACACATCATAATGTAGTGTTTTGCTTTGGGAGAAAATGTTTCAGGTTAACTATTGGAATGTTGTTTGTTTGATTTTGTTGTTGTTTGATATAGAAACGTATAAAAAGGCCCACAATTTTTATATGAAGGCAAAAAAAGGAGAGTCATTGGATGCCACCGATGATGATGTGAAAAGAAAAAGAAAGTAAGATCATCATAATTTTTCACAATGATGTGCAATATTATATTAAAAGGGAAGAAAATCTGGTACCACACGGATGTCTTTTTTAAATAATAATAATACTTCTTATTCGGTTGGTTATTTATAGAAAGGCGGAGTATGTGTTAACATGTGTAACATTATGGCATTTATAACTAATCATCAATTCACCAATGATAATACCCTTAACTTTTTGTAATTTGTTTCATCTCAAGGCCAAATATGAAATTTTCCCTGCCGCACTACTCCAGTGAAGACGATGACAATCGGAATCTCCCCCCGCCTCCAAAAATCCCAAGAGCACCAGCAAAAAAAAAATATATTCCAAATTCAGGTTAGTGATCTCTCTGAAAAGAAATTCCATTTTCTTTATATTTATGCTTTGTCATGGTCTCTATCTCCTCTCTCTATCATGGTCTCTTTGACTTTTTGTGCACACACATTTGCCACCATGCCCTCTGCATAGCATTGCTTTGTTCATTTTATAAGTTGCTTTAAAAGTGCCAGTTAAGTGTAATTTAACACACTTTTACTTTTCCAATCTGTTCAACAGAGTTGACCACCGTTACTGCTCTGCCAGTAGCACCACTGCTCTTCCGCTCCAGCCATGCCGGTAAATACATAATACAGTGCACAACAGTTGACAGTCCACACCCCTCTCCCTCTCCAAATGCCAGCTGCTTTGTTCATTGTGGAATGAGGTGTACTTAAATGTGTTTGTGTTTTGGAAAGGTATTGCATTACCTTACTCTCCACCTTTTGCTTTGGTAGTATAAAACATCTTGTTGGTAGTAAAAAGGGAACAAATGTAGCACAAGCCATGCGGATAAATACATAATTTGCTTTATGAACTCTGGGACTTTGTCCATGCTGAAATCCGTGTCGCGTTGGAAACCATTTTTACCATAATCTTAATCTCTTTCAAACAGCATACAGTGAGCCTGGCAGAAGACATTGTGGAGGTACAATCAATTAAATCTTCACCTCTTTTTTACCTTTGGTTATCATTTGGTCATTTCACTCAACACGCCTTTACTTTTCCAATCTGTTCTACAGAATTGACAGGTCCGACCTTTATTTTGCCACCTCCACCACAGCACCCAGCAACATTTTTCAACTCCATCGATGCCGGTAAATACTCTTCAATTGCCAATTGCTTTGTTCATTGTTTTGGACAAAAGTGCCAGTTAAATGTAATGTCATACCATTGCAGTTATCATTTCACTAAACATGCCTTTACTTTTCCAATCTGTTCAACAGAGTTGACCACCGTTACTGCTCTGCCAGTAGCACCACCGCTCTTCCGCTCCAGCCATGCCGGTAAATACATAATACAGTGCACAACAGTTGACAGTCCATACCCCTCTCCCTCTCCAAATGCCAGCTGCTTTGTTCATTGTGGAATGAGGTGTAGTTAAATGTGTTTGTGTTTTGGAAAGGTATTGCATTACCTTACTCTCCACCTTTTGCTTTGGTAATCAGTAATCAGTAATTCAGTAATCATCTCACTAAGTATGCCTTTTCATTTCCAATCTGTTCAACAGAGTTAACAAGTCAGACCACCACTCCTCCGTCAACTTCGCCCACATCTCTGCCAGTACCACCCCAGCAAGGTAGAACTGCTGGGGTGGAACATTAATCTGGCGCCAATATTAAGGGAGAAACAAGCCATGAAGGCCTCATTATGTGGGAAGGACATTCATCCCTGATTAAGTCAGGCAATTTCAGTCTCAACTTCTTTACATTACATACACTTTTTGTGTCAGACCAATTCTAATATATATTTTTTTATTCAAAGATTTTTACAGACTTGTTCTGCAGCACCTCCGCACAATTGAGGAGGAGCTGAAGGAGGTGAAGCAGCAGGTGGCGGTCAACACAGCCATGATACAGAGACTAGGTGGTGGTGGTGTGGCAGATCTCGGCCTTGTGGAAGACACCAACATGCCATTGAGCAATGCCGAGGACCTGGACGAGCTGGAGAGGCGGCTTATATCTGATGTGGACCTAAAAAATCAACTGGTATGTCTTTTTAAATGTTTTGCAATATGATTATTGTAGCTATACAATTCCTAGCCTGGCTCTCGTAATGAATGTGGCTCTGCCTTGCTTTAATGTTGACTACTCAATGATTCAAAAATGCCATTCAAATACACAACATCTCACTTGCTCTTTGTTTTACTACAGGAGCCGTTCGGAGAGTGGTAACCACAGCCACTGAAGAGGAGCTTCAAAAAGAAGTCTCCCTGTATTTGAAGGGGGCGGCTGACAGGGAGGGAGGGAGAAAAGACAGGCAGAAAAGGGTGGTGAATGGGGATGGGGAGTGTTGAGCCCATGTTGGCCATATGCTTATGAAATAAACAAAATGTATTGAACCTAATAGCCTATGTGTGGTGAGTCTGTGTAATAGTTGCTGAGGATATATCTTTTTGTACTGGATTACTAAATTATAGAACACATTAAAAGGTTTCTCATCAGCAGGCTGTCTTTACCTTGGTAAATTTTGGTAACTTTGGTAAGCCCAGTAAATAATTGTAATTTTTTTGATTGAGGGCAAATGGAAAGTGTTGTAATGTATTAAATTACTATTTTAGTACATCATTTGAATTATTATGGCCATAAATAAGACCATAAAGGCCATAAATAAGGCCAATTCGAAGCTGGTGGCCCACCATCGGTTCTCTGGTGGTTCGCCGGCGGCTCAAAAGCGGCACAAGGGCGGCCCTTTATCTGCAGCCGCCTTTGAGCCGCCGACGGACCACCAGAGAACCGATGAGCAAAACTCCAGCGGGCCACCGGTGGGTACCGCCGTTGGACCGCCAACTCTGCCGCTGGTGGGCCGCCAGTGGGCCGCTAACCTAATGCTATCTGGGATGGTGGCCAGAGGGAGGTGGGTGGCTATGCAGTGTCGAGGTGGACTCTCAACAGGTGAGTCTTGAGTCTTTTTCGGAAGATAGTGAGCGACTCTGCGGTCCTGAGAGCGGCAGGGAGCTCGTTCCACCACTGAGGTCTCAAAACCGAGAAAAGTTGTGACTTTGCTGAACGGCCTTTGCTAGCTCTTAGCGATGGCGGTTCCAGACGTCCAGCTGAGGTAGTTGAGCGGAGGGCTCGAGCTGGGGTGTGTGGCTTTAGCAATGCTTGGAGGTAGGCAGGGGCAGTTCCATCGACTGCCTTGTATGCCAGTACCATCGTCTTAAATTTGATGCAAGCTACTACAGGGAGCCAGTGGAGGTTCCGGAAGAGGGGGGTCACATGGGAGAACTTCGGTAGGTTGAATACGAAGCGCGCTGCCGCATTCTGGATGCGCTGCAAAGGCTTAATCGCAGAGGCAGGAAGTCCAGCCAGGAGTGAGTTGCAGTAGTCGAAGGTGGGAGATGACCAGTGATTGGACTAGAAGCTGAGCTGCTTCCCTTGTGAGGGAATTTTGAGTGCACCAGGACAGATATCCGGTGTTTTTTTTAGAGGCAGCCTTTCTAAGATGCTCTGCCAGTGTAACATCATACCGTGCTATAAGAGATCAAGGATACCCAGAAAATTTCCATTTCTAGGATTTCCTATCTGTGCATTTTCTCCCTGAGAAAAATAGTTTCCTCGACGCACAATGTTGTTGGTAAAAACATATTTTTACTTAAAAACAGTCGAGTCACTTGCACAACTCAAGCCGCCCTCCAGTCTCGAACTCTGGCCCTCTTAAGGAGCACCAGAAAGGGTGTGGCTCAATTAATCTATGAGCCACAGCTGCAGACTATTACAGGGCTAACAGCCAGACAGGAACACGTGAATCTTTTAAAACATGTTAACACAGTGAAGATGCCATTCACATCTTCACAGTCCCCCTCAGTGGCAGGTTTCTTTCTGCAAGGAAGAGTATGCAGTCGATCACTCGAGTCAACAGGCTCTCTGCAATTCGCTATCAATAGTTTTACCTAGGCATAAGCGGGGTGCCAATTCTTTCCACATCAGATAAGCATTTATGTGGTAACCACTTGTTTCATGGTGCTTCAGTATCTTTGAAAGACACTGCCAGTTATTATACCCCACCACTCTAGTTTCACCAAAAAGCTTACATGCAAAACAATAGACTCTGTTAGAACTGTTGGAGTACAGTAACCAATAGGGGTGGGAAAAATAATCGATTCTTCGATGCATCGTAATACTGTGTAGAACGATTCAGTCTCGATTCAGATACGATAATAATCTTCTTCTTTTTTTTTGGGATTATTAATTTATTAAATTTTGGATTATTAACGGAGTTATAAAGTATAAACTTTATAACTCCGTTTTTACTGGGTCTATTGACATAAAACAAAGACTTGCATAGAGATTGAAGTAAAACAAAATAACCACAAACAAGTTCCTTTATTTTTCTTGTTATGATCCGTTATATTGTAGGCTCCATTCTGATCAGTACACAGTTGCAAGACAACAGTAACCTGTTGTTTTACTAGTAGTAGATTTAGCTAACCTGTATATTTACAAGCCTCCTCTTGATACACTGACATAAAAACGACCTTCCCAATCTTTCTTTTTCTATGTTGTGACCCCGAGGGCTTTCTTCTCTGCCTCTCCATATTGAGGTACGTGTCATCAGATGACAATACGGTTCAAATGAAGACACTCTGGCGCTCACCTCCAGGGCATAGTCGAGGGGGCGGCCACTGGAGCGCCGTGTGGGGAGGAGGGGGGGAGGGAGGCGAAGGAGCGGGGGGGCGCCTTATCAGTGACGTTCGTCTGTTACTGATCATCATATCATGTACACAAACGCTGTTAAATACAGAAAATGCCGACTGAAATAATTTTACTTCCATCGCTTCGGCGCCCCTATGCGCTGCATATAGTGCATACCCACTTTTTGCGCCACTGGGCGAGGACCATAGACACTAAAGGCCGCCTCCCCGAAGGGCCCTGTCCTCAACCGGGGAACAACTAAGAGGGCAGAGCCAGGGGAGTGGACTGATCTAGAGGGAGCACACATCAGGAGCATGTCTGACAAGTATTCGGGCACTGATCCATTGTTTTGAACACCAAAAAGAGGATTTTAAATTCGATTCTAGAACTGACAGACAACTGATGAAGGGTCCATAGGACAGGTGGAATTGATGCTCTCCTTCTGGTCTTGGTCAGTACACGTAAATGGACTGTATTTATAAAGCACTTTACAGTATTGCCTGTCGTTCACCCATTCATGCACACACCGACTGCGGAGTCAACCATGCAAGGCGTCAGCCAGCTCGCCTGGAGCAGTTAGGGTTAGGTTGGTGCCTTCCTCAGGGACACTGCAACAATTAGCTAGGAGGAGCCGGGGATTGAACTAGCAACCTTATGGTTACCAGTCAACCCACTCTACCTCCTGAGCTAATACAGTTATACGTGCTGCTGGAGGACTTGATCAACCAAGGCTCAAAGCTTTACAGTTGGGATTTGTCTTTGTTTGATTGGTCTGCTGTCGGTTTTGCACCCCTGGCCGTCATATTCTACTGACGTGCAAACAACTGCTAGTGTGATGATGCGATTATTCGTCAGGAAGATGTCAAATAAGCTAAGCTAGCTGTTTATATTTTTTCTCAACGCGGAAGGGGTGGTCAGAGGGCCAAGGTTCAAGAGTCAAAAGTGACATATTATACCAGCAGGTGTGAGTGTGATTAGCCGTTACAAGCCGTTTTCAAAATCTGCCTCTTCTGAAATCACAAGTGATTGTGTCCAACTAGATGTATATGGTATGTCTATCAGACAACCAGCCAAACCGGTGGACTGTAGCAAACATTGCTCATCTATCCTTCATACCTCTAGGTGGAAGGCCCACTTGTGATGTCAGAAGAGGCAGATTTTCAAAGCAACGGCTAATCACACTCAGACCTGGTGGTATAATATGTCACCTTAAATGCAGACCAAATCCTGTGTTGCAGAGTTCAGCGCAGACTGCTGCGGTTTGGTGGGAGTGTCACTTCCATGGCCCATTTGTGTGATGTCATGTTACGCATTATCAACACACAACGCCAAGTGGCTGCACAGCAATTCACTTCTTTTAACTTTGAGGTTGACCACTTCTTTGAAAATGTCAGAATGCTACAATGCTGACTCGAGATCCAATATTCAGCAGTCTTGTTTGTCACATACATATACAAGAAAGGCAGTTAAATGAAAAATGGCAGTGCCTGCAGAAATTGTGCAAAGAATTTTTTTTTTTTGCAAAAAACAACAAATAGAGGTATTCTGTACAGTAAAATGAATAATGCTATCTCTAAATGGAAACAAGGTTGTCCTTCCCACGGGCTCCTGCGGGATTGACCCCAGCAGCGTGATGTCGGCTTAAGTTTCTCCAAAAGTGGATTGTGTTTCTAATTCTATCTACACACCGCTGCACTTTTTGTGCCCCCCCCACGCTGCCCCCCATTGCGTAGCTTACCACGCACTACCCCCATTGAAATGAACGGTTGTACAAGGTTGCGACGCAACGCCTGATTCAGACTGACAAACAATTCAGGCATTGCATTGATAGCCACAGACTGCTGCAGTGATGGAGGGGTGTCACTTCATGGCCCATTTGTGTGACGTCATGTTAACTATTGAAGGCCATTAGGGCAAATTACGTCTTAGAAATGTCCGAGACCAAATTTTGTGTGTCCAAGGTGACATATTATACCGCCAGGTGTGAGTGTGATTAGCCGTTACAACCCTTATCACACTCACACCTTGTTGTGCAATATGTCACCTTTAACACGTAGTTTGGTCTTGTTAACAAATCATATGTTGATGTGATAATGCAACAAAAAGCTGACATGTTAGGTCTCATTTTGGCATGTTAACACACAAATGGTCTGTTTCAGCCAACGGGTTGTTCCATTCTTCCATTCTTGTTCCATTCATGTATTACTTTATATGGATGTTCAGAACACTACAGCATAAAACTAGCGCTGTATCTCACCTTGCCATGGCTACTTGGATTGCTTCCTCATCATCCGATTTTGCTAGTGTAATGCATTCCATAAATGTGCGGTTTCATAAGACAAATTGTGCAGTGACTCAGCAAAAACATCTCCTTTTAACGTGCTTTGCGTGTCAGGGTTCCTTTAGTATCATGAAGACACTCATTACTGCATAAATCTAACACCTACACCGTAAGGACCTTAGTCCTTTACATGTTACAAGGTACAAACTATTTTTTTGTCATTCTACAACGTAGCAAGATGCAGTCCCATTGGCTACTTTGTTACCCATTCGATTATGGAGGATGAATTTAAAGGTGACTATTCAGATAACGGCAAAAGTCACTAAAAATATGAAGGCATACATACTGTAAATGTATTGATAGGCAGTATGCAACTTTATGTATACTATTTCCTGTGCTTCTATGGACATAATTACTTATTGCCTAATGTCATCTTATGTTACGACGCACACATAAACATGCACACAAAGTTAACAGGGAAATGCAGAGTAACAGCTCGAGGTATTATTCAATGTACACACTATATCTAGGTTCAGTGATTGTTTAGGATGTTTCGTTAGTTAGTCAAACTGCTATGGGCATTTTTCATGCTCACTTGCGCTTTTGAGGGATTACAATCGATTTGGCTATATTCTGTTTGAGGAATAACCAAAATGATTAATTGAATACAATCCGTATTCCAAACAAGTGGAGCATGAGCTACATTTTTGTCTAAATCACTTCAGTCATTTACTTGTTTAAAAGTAAATGATTTAGCCTGCTGCCTGCCTTTACTCCAGACAATAGTGCACTTGATGACATAACAACGTTACATGTTGCAGCTGAGCTGCCCTAACCCCCCCCCCCCCCCCCCCCCCCCCATGTGTGATGCAATGAGTAGGTGACTTAGGGGTCAAGGCGACTAACAAGTGAGCTATAGACCTGGGGTCTCTTTTATATCAAAGAGGATCTCAAAGGACATATGCGATAATCAATTTGGGGGCTCCAGCCCTACAAGAAGTGACTCAGCAAATGCTCCAATGCTCGCTTGCGAGATTGTAAGCTTAAGTTCTTCCCAGACCTAACCACTATCATGTGTGCATATCATATGCACATCTGACATCAGACCTCTATTACATAACCAAAAAAACATGTGGGCAAAATGCACATTCACATCTTTTAATACAATAAGGGGCATGGTGTGGGCTCCTTTTAACCTTTGACACCAGACTTCAAAAACATGTTCACAGATGTGATTACACGCCTTAGGGCAAGGACATTTGATGGTGCTTTGTGAACCTTACCCGTAACACTAGAGCCCCCAAATGCGTATTCTAGTAGACCTTAATGAATTGATTCATATTAAAGAGAGGTCTCTATCTTATTAACAAATTTGTGTTTTTTGACATCTTAGGGAGTAATACCTCTCAGGGAGGTATTACTTATTATTATTATCACTCCCGGTTGTGCCTGGAACCACCAAATTGATAATCCTTTCATATCCAAAAGACCCCATGCCTTTAGCTCATTCCCAAGTGAACTAGACACCTGGATCCCCCATCAATTCCGTCACTTCCAGTTGGGGTAGAGCTTCTAAATCTAAACATATCATTTTAGTTTGAGTTCTAGGTTGAATCCCTCATTCATATCAAAGTTGTCAATGGGTGTACAACGCTAGGCTATAATTTGCGACCATAAAGGGGGGCCTGGCTGTCACCTGTTACCTTAGGTAACTTTAGGTTCTCTTCTGATCAATGGCTCTAGTTGCCACTATGATCAGATCTACATCTTACTGGCTGTTTGCTGGTACTTATGTTTTGGGAGTTGTCTATGTCACTCTTAAAGTACTAGAGAACTTGTTCATTTTTCCAGCATGTAACCAGTTTGTTCTTGAAACAATTGACACTTTGTGCGTTCACCACTTCTGAGGGTAGGTTGTTCCATATGTTGGTCACTCTCACACACACACTCAAGTTTTTCCTTATTGAGTTTTGGGTCTTTGGGTTGTTAGTTTGTACTGGTACCCCCTTCATCTTATGCAGTGGGTCACAGGTCTGCTACTCTCGGATAGTGGGCCACGGTAACTTGTCCTTTTGACATACACAACACATTAATGGAGTATACACACACAATTTAGGAGCTTACTAGAGACTCCCACACTCCCACACATAATAATGTGGCCTTTCATATTTCTAAGACGTTATTTCCACTTATGGCCTTCCATAGGAGAGGAAAACACAGAGGCTATCAGTCTCTCTGCCATCTTCACAGTAGCTCTGCAAACAGTGGAACGCTATAATGCTGACATTGCATGTTGAACAAGTCTGATGTAAGAACTCTTCTTCCCTTGGCCATTGTCTGTTCTGATCGCCGGCTCACGTGATTGGCCACCACTGTTTGAGGTCAGGTTATGGTTCTCCAAAGTTGATTCTGTTCCAACCTGTCACCCTAGATCACATTAACGCATATACTAGGTTACTTTTGGACTTCAGCTGAAAGACATCTCTGCTGTACCTGTTCACTGATTTGTACTGTGATGTTGTACCAATAACTTAGTATTGCAAAACAGCTCTAATACATCTCTGTACCTGTTCACTCTTCACTGTATATTACACTGTATTGTTGTTGTGATACTAAATTAATGCTGAACTCTAAGTTGCCCATACAACTTGCATAATAACTTGATTTGTATTTTCGATGTTTAACCTTTTCAGAGTATTGAAGATACGATTTTGCTACTTGGTTTTCCTTTGTTTCATTTAACTACTTTGGCAATCTAAATGTTTATTTTACAACCTTCACATATTATTCAAACGTTAACATTGGACGGGTTATCGAAGGAGGTAGAGCGGGGTGATTCTAAATCTGAAGGCTTCAAGTTTGTTCCTTTTGAATAAAAGTGTCTCAACCCTAAATGTAAATGCATCCTGGGGTAAAATAAAAAAGACGAAGTATCCTGAAGGGAGGAGCAACTGGTAGCGACCCTGCCCTCGCTATCCTCACCCAATCATGTTACTCCTTGTGTGCACGTGACCCGAGGACCAGCGCTGCTGGTCCTCGGGCGGTGTTTGAGTGTCTGATGTACATACACAGCCCGGCGTCCAGAGCGGACATGCGGCGGCTCCAAGGGGAGAAGGACTCACGCATCTCTCGGTGGGCTTTAATTGGAAGCGTCACCTCCCACACCGCGTACTGATATCGGTCCCGAATGAGTTGCAGCCATGGAGCAAGTTCAGGTGAAAGAGATAGAGAAGCTCAACCCAGCGGCGACGGCCAACTGGTTCTCAAAGATTTTCTTCTGGTGAGTCGGAAACAATGTTTCAAATTAAAACGTGCCTGGTTACATAACCACATCTTAGCGATAAGAACTGTGGCGCGGTGTCTGTTTAAGTGTGTAGACACACAGGACTTGGAAGAAATAAACCGTATACATACTGAACTTGGACTGCTTGGACCATAGAGATACAGGACGTGGTCCGCGTGGACTACTCAAACCATAGACATACAAGAATTGGACTACTTAGACTTGGACTACGAGATACACATAAACAGGACTTAGACTAAGTTACTTAGACCAGATACAGATACACAGGACTTGGACTAAGGTACTGAGACCATAGACATACAGGACTCAGGACTATCTATATGAAGAGTTACTTTCAAGTGGCTCAGCATGTCTGAGTCCTACAACTAGTTATAATAATGTATCGCCTACACGCAAATAGCATGCACACTGTCACAGTGTTAGGTGAGGTCGTGTTTAACCAGACTCTATAATAGCGGTTTCCTGGAGGTCTGACGTCACTCCTCTTCGCAACCACCTGAGCGGTGCAGTCCCAGTCAAAAGCCAAATAGTTGTTTTGATAAAGCCGTTTAAACATTTAATAGACGTAATGTATATTGCACGAAGTCTGAAATCTAATTTCTTCGAAGTAAAAAATAACTTTCAGATATCCACATACATAACTTCTCAGCTACATCCTCAACGTCCGAGCTCAAACCACGCCCCTTTTACCATGCATGTGTATTGGGTTCCAGATATCCGCAGTTGCACTAATGATATCCAGAAAGAACATTCTGGTTATCTGCAAAATAGGAAAAACTCCCCTTTCAGATATCTGACTATAATCCAAATGTTAATAGTTAGTTTCAATTTTTTATTTCAGATATCCAAAGACGGTGTTTTTTGATTGGTGATAAATACAACGTGTATAATAGCAGTATATACATTAATACATTTTTTAAATGTGAAGTTTACTAGATAGCACACTCACTGTATTGACTACTTATACTCTGCAGGCTTTGAACATTATGTCTATTTGCTCCTTAATTTCTATCTGTGGATCCCAATTTTTAATAGTGTAGAATACCCATATAATGTTGTTCTTTGCAAAAAACCAACGAGAAGATAGAAATAATTTAGAATTGCACTGCAGTAGTGGGCAGGTCTATCTCTGAGCTCACCTGCTATTTACCAGGTTCTTGAAACGATGCCCTAGGCTTGACAAACAAACACATTTAGGATGTTATTTTAATGATCACACAATTCAGTGTTTCCCCCAGGAATGTGTGTGTGTATGTGGGGGGGGGGGGTTTATCTGTTGTCTTCTGTGAGGTTTTCAGTTCGCAATAATATATACAACCACCAATTGCCGCCGTTTCAATTCCATTCGAAAAGCATTATCAGTATTACCAATGCAATGCATTATTTATCTTTCTTTTTTTTGCCCGTTGGAAAATATGTTTTCTTTCCCTACGTGTTTTGTACTTTTTAATTTTTTTTTTTAAAATGCAGAATCATTTCCAAAAAAAAAGATTATATAGCCTATATATTTTTTCAATACATTGGTAGTCATTGGTAGTCAAGGCTATTGTTGTTAAGTCAGCCACCTTAACCATACAGTGCGGCAGTCGCCTTAACCATACAGTGCTGGGGGAAACACTGCACAATTGATTAGCCCTAAACACACACACATGCACACGCACACACGTGCTAATCAATATCACACCCCCAAACGATTGCTTGTTTCAGGTGATATCATGGGTGGCACACTTTCTACAGAAGAAAGTCACCTCAAGGAAGTGTAATTTACATACTTTCGTTATGAATGCCCGTGTGCAACTGGTTTTTAACCTGTTTATGTTTACTCGCTGCTTAAGTGGTTTCCCTGACGTGTCAAACTTTTTTATTCTTTTTTAACGATTTTATTTACCCTATTTTTTATGAATACTTTTTCTTTATGATTCCCAAAGCATTTAGTGCACTGTTGTAGCCAATAGTCTACTATGATTTTAGTCACTCTAAATTCTCTTCTGTCACCAGCTGGCTGAACCCCTTGTTTCGTATCGGTTACAAACGGTCCCTGGAAGAAGAAGACTTGTACAACGTGCTGCCGGAGTTCCGCTCAAAAACACTGGGGTTGACCTTGCAAAGGTCTGTCTGTCTGTCTGTCTGTCTGTCTGTCTGTCTGTCTGTCTGTCTGTCTGTCTGTCTGTCTGTCTGTCTGTCTGTCTGTCTGTCTGTCTGTCTGTCTGTCTGTCTGTCTGTCTGTCTGTCTGTCTGTCTGTCTGTCTGTCTGTCTGTCTGTCTGTCTGTCTGTCTGTCTGTCTGTCTGTGTGTGTGTGTGTGTGTGTGTGTGTGTGTGTTTTAAATGCCTAATAATCTTCTACTCATGTTATGTTATATTTGGCACCCAACGTACAGTGACAATATATGAAAACAAAGAAGAAGTAACATTGGAAGTAGGCTTATAGCTTTTTAGCCAACAAAAGCAGTTTGTAATCGCACAAGTGAATAAGGCCCATCTAACCCCATTTAACAGCTACTGGGATGAAGAGTGCCTGAAGAGTGCCAAAGAGCTGAAGAAACCAAGCTTCTGCAAAGCCGTCATCCGTTGCTACTGGAAATCCTATTCACTACTTGGCATCTTCACATTCATTGAGGTAATTTACACATTGCAGGCTGACTCATCAGCTATTTAATCCTAATTTTGTTTAGGTTTTATTTCACCTTGAGAAACTTTTATTTCTTGTTGATGCTATCAAGTCTAGTACTTCTGACTTGCTACTTCTGCAAATTTTCCAGACGTCAGATATTTACGTTATACCCACCTTCTAACACTCATAAACACATAAATATTCAAGCGCATGTTGGGCGTCTCAAAATAGATACCAGTACTTGGACTCGGGCCCGATACTGCGCTCATGTACTCATAATTTGTGAGTCTTTTTTTTTTTTCGCTTTATCACGATTTTGGACGCGGTAAAGCGTGGGGATAATCTTCAGATGGCTTGCGTGGGGGTGGGGGGTTGCTGCGCATCGAAGGGGTGGGAGACAAAAGTCTATCCGAACTTCAGTTCCCTTTCTGTAAATTGAACATTCAGTGAGAACTCGAAGATTCGTGTTGAAAGTAACTTAACGGATCGTCTGAAAGTAACCACTCTCTGCTCTCAGGAGGCGACCAAGATTGTCCAGCCGGTGCTGCTGGGGTACCTGTTGCGCTACTTTGAGACTTATGACCCCAATGATTACCATGGTCTGGAGCTGGCCTGCTACTACGCCCTCGGCATGTCCCTGTGCCTCCTTCTGCTGGCGGTGATGCATCACATATTATTCTTCAATACCCAAAAGGCGGGCATGAAGATACGGGTGGCCATGTGTAACATGATCTTCAGGAAGGTGAGCCTATTTGATGGGCCTTGGGCTGAGTGGGTGGGGCTTGAAACGGGCTGTAGTTTACCTGCAGTTGGCTAGGGAGTGAGCTAAAGCTGCAGGGGACTTGAACGAAGGTGAGCTGTTTCGTGAGATTAATTATTATTTATTAGTATATCATGTTTTTTTATAATTTTGCGACCGGGGTTCGATTCCTGCCCGTGGTCCTTGGCTGCATGTCTTCCCCTCTATCTCCCCCATACCTCCCTGTCTTACTCTATAATATGAAGTATAAAGCCTTTACAATTTTTAAAAGTATTTGAAGAAAGAGAGCGAGTGAGAGAATTCGGGAACCACTGTGAACTGGGTGGGGAGACAGAGATACTTTATTTTCTTGTAAATGTTTCTACAGGATAAGATCTGTGTTCACAACTGGTCAGGGTCGTGGTTTGGTAACTTATTCAAGGTAAGACCCCGGAATGTGTTAAGCATTAATGCTGTTCTTCCCTCCTTCCAGGCCTTATGTCTCAGCAACTCGGCCAGAGGGAAAACGACCACGGGTCAGATTGTCAACCTCCTCTCAAACGACGTCAGCAAGTTTGACGATGTATGTGAAATCTCCACCGACCAGGATGGTTAGGCCAAGATGTTAGCCTAAAGTATAGCATTTCGATTTCTGTCTAGCTACAATAACTACTTCTATACAGTAAAACCCATCCCCCACAGCTTGAGCAATTAGGTATTTTTTAGGGGGATCAGGAAAGGGCTGGTTAAATCTTGAATCCTTCTAGCGAAATCACCCGTTTAAACCCATGGTCCCCTGTTTATTTCTTGACTAATAACTATTTCATGATGATTGACTACAATTGGTCTAATTAGTAATTTTTTTAACCAAGCTAACTTGCAGGGAATGTTGACGCACGACATTAGGAGCTGTTGGGGGTTAGGGCCTTTTGCTCAAGGTTGCCTATAGGTAGACTGGACCCTATTCACCCATAGCTCATTAAAGGTGACCTATTATAACACCAGGTGCGAGTGTGATTAGCCATCACAAGTTGTTTTGAAAATCTGCCTCTTCTGACAGAAGTTGGCGTGTCCACCTAGACGTGTGCTGGATAGATCAGTCTACCAGCCTACCCAGTGGAATGTGGCAAACGTTGCTCATCTATCAGTCTTCTAGGTTGTGGTTTCAGAAGAGGCAGATTTTCAAAATGGCTAGTAATGGCTAATCGCACTCACACCTGGTGGCATAATATGTCACCTTTTAAATCCAGGGAAAGGTTCTCTTATTCTTGATTTTTTTTTTTTTTATAAATTCTGCTTCAATCATGACGGTTGCATTCATTTTCTGGTAGACCATTCTGGCCATCAGGGGATCGAACCCAGTACTTGGCTTGGGAGTTGAGCTGAACGCCAACGGCCCACCAGTAGACTACCCCCTGAGTCTTTCACACTTGACAACACTTCCAGATATCTCTCCTCTAGGCATCGGCGTATTAATCATAATAGTTTGGAAAGTACCTAGCAAGTACCTGGCAACCACACCGTCCCACTTATTCACGTCCCGGTTTACATTATAATTAGTGAGCTTGGAAACTAGTGGAGTATTTTGGTGGCCTTTGTTCCTTTTTGATGCACGGCGGTCCTCCATCATCACAAGATGGCTGCTCCTGATTTTGTTTTTTTTACTTTTCTCTCCAGCTTACTATTTTCCTGCACTACCTGTGGGTGGGGCCTATCCAGGTAGCGGTGGTGCTCGCCCTTCTGTGGGGAGAAATCGGCCCCTCGTGTTTGGTGGGAATAGCACTCCTCATCTTTCTGATGCCCCTGCAAACCCAGTTTGGGAGGATGTTCTCAGTTTACAGGTAACTTGTATGCTCTTCACCCAGCGACGGCTCATTCAAATTAACACCGGCAAACGTGCAGTGTCGACTTGTTTGTTATGTCTTGTGTTATGACGGCATTTCGCTTCACTTCACTCTCTCAAACAGTACCCACTGTGAGGGCTGAGCAAAGCTTTGGTTTTTTATTCCTTTTTTGGTCAAAACGATTACCAACCCATGTATATTTTTGTTTGTAATATCGACATGCAATTTGTGAATGTTCACACTAGTGACTCTGTTTAGCCACAGTTAGTCAACCGCGTCTTGTAAACGATTGCCTGGCCTCACTGATGATATGCAAAAAGTTGAACTTACATTGCAACTTTTTTTCGCAGTGTTATTGACCGTTTCAATGGTGTCAAATGTTACATCACATACATTGTAACATTAGCCCAGGTGATGCTGACTCATTACATAAATAAAAGAAATCTCCCCGATTCTTTTTTTTCTCCTTTTGTAAGTGATATCGGTGTTTCTCTAAGTCTAAACATATAGAAATGGACAGAAAACTGTGGGTTCAACTTCATACCTTGAGCTTTTTATTTCATTCAATTAAGGGTATTTCATCTGCACACTAATACACATAACGTTAACGTTTTCATAACGTTTTTACCCATGATGCATTGCAGGAGCAGGACGGCGGTGCTCACAGACCAAAGGATTCGCACCATGAACGAAGTGGTTACCGGCATGCGCATCATCAAGATGTACGCCTGGGAGAAGCCCTTCGCGGCCCTTGTTTCAGAGTACAGAACGTAAGGTTTTAATGGTGTGTGTGTGTGTGTCCCAGATGCATGATGGGTGGATGTAAACTTCAACAGGGCACTATACCAACTCTAGTAAGCTCCGTCATACACTTAGCCCAACGTATAGTGTGTGCTCATACGGTCTACAGTGGAGATCAAATGAGATGCTGTCTCTACCCCCCCTGTCCCCACCATAGGGAGGAGATCGTCAACTTGATGAAGAGCTCCATGCTGCGAGCCGCAAACATGGCCACCTTCTTCTCGGCCAGCAAAATCATCGTTCTCCTCACCTTCGCTGTGTACGTGATGCTGGGCAACACCATCACGGCCAGCCGCGTGTTCGTCACCGTGTCGCTGTATGGCGCCATCCGACTCACCGTCACGCTCTTCTTCTCCAGTGCCCTCGAGAGGCTCTTTGAGAGTCTCGTGAGCATTGAACGGATCCAGGTGAGGGGGAGCCCCCATTTTTTTTTCTCAACCAGGTGTGAGGTTGATCGGCTATCAGGAGCCTGATGGGTCTAAACACCTCTGGGGGATTTTTGGGGTGCTTAAAGCATGCTCCCATGTAATCAAGAGGGGTGGCAGTGGCTAAGGAAGTTGGCTGGTAACCAGTTTTCAGTTTATCTCTATCTATCTATAAAATAGCTATCTATCTTCAAAAAAGAAAAGTTACCACAGCCAGTCTTATTTATTCTCAGTGAATCAGAAAAGACTGTCATCGTCTGTGTAACAGGTTAGGCTTACCAATAATGTTTAATGATAGAATGTCTATGGCTTGCTCGACCCACTTGCTATAAAGGAAACCGTGCGAGTGCATTTTAGGGCTTGGGTCATAAGCTGGGACCAAGGTTCTCTTCATAAAATAACCAAAAAGCTGAGCAAAGGGGAAGATTAACTTAAGTTTGTTTGGAGGCAGGCCTCTCCTAAACCGCAGATTCACTTGTGTAGGCGACTGTTTTTAAACCACTATTAGTTGTAGTGTATAAAACGAGTGCAATTTCAATGGAGGAGCAGAAAAGTAAATATAATTACATCATTCATTTTTCAACAGAGATCAAAGTCTGCGTTCAAAGTCTGTGATCAAAGTCTGCTGGTCTGTGTTCGTTTGGTGAATTACATTGGATGTGATGCTCTGTAATTATGTATGAATGAACACAGAGAGGCATGTCCACTTAAACCCGACCCCAGACACGCACATTTGTGAAGGCAAACAAACTGCGTGGCCATGAGTGACGCTACACCTCCCTGTAGCTGCATATCTCCCTAACTCTCTTGCCCTCTCCCCCATGCATCCCTTTGTTGTGATACTATTTGTTGAGTCATCTAAACTCAAGTATATTTGAGTTTTTAAAGAAGGCCATGATTAGGGAATGGCATCTTGGTCGCTGGCTAGGATAGAGGCTCTGCTCAGCTGGAAAAACAAAGTGAATTGGAATGAACCAGAGTCGCCGGCTAGTGGTAGCTCCAGAGCAATACATATTGTAGGAGCTAATATGATTTATATTTGAAATCGTAATATTTAGACGGCAGAAGAAAATTGCTGTTTGTTGGCAGCAGAAAACAAATATTCCTGAATTAACCAAAATTTCACCTCACCTATAATTATTTTCCAATAGTTTTGCTCTCTGACATATCATCACAGTTTGGCTTGTATATGAGGGGGTGGGGGGGGGGGGGGGAGTCATGTTGCATTACAGAAGTCAGGATGTGTGATGTTTTTTTAGACTTATGCTTTAAGTGAGTAAATGATTTGTCCATTGTGCATATTATGTACGTCTGTGTCTATGAATGGTTCTAAGTCGCTTTCAATAAAAGTCAACTAAATGTACATTTATTTGTAATGTACACACAATACATTTATTCATCAATTTAATATTTAATAATTTGACTGTGTTCCTTTGTTTTTTGTCTGTTTTATTTTGGTGAATTGCAGACCTTCCTGAATCTAGAGGAATTGCCCAAGAACACCAATGTGTTCTGCCAGCCAAAGGATGCCTCTGTGATCATCCAGGAACTCGTCTGCTACTGGGACAAGGTCAGCAAAACCTCTTGTTCCCTGGTGTTGGCCTAGAGGGAAGGGTTAAAGGTGCTGTAAGTAAGATGCCAGACGTAAAGAGAGCGAGGGAGCAGAAGAGGGCAGGCTTTTGAAACCAAACTGCCTAAACGTCCCCTCCCTCTCTGCTCTCTACTTTTCTATAGAGTGGAACCTTGTTGTTTAGTATTTGGTGGTTAGTGAGGTCCCCCCTTCACCGTAAAGCTTCTTTGAGTGTCTAGAAAAGCGCTATATCAATTCAATCCATTATTATTATTATTATTAATTCAAACTCATGTGATGGACTGACAAGACCGACCCCGCAAACCAATCAGGGAAAAGATGCCCTGATTAGTCAGAAATGAGCCACGAGCTCAGAGGCGGGCGCGGCTAGGAACAGATATTCTCACAGGAAATGTCACTCACTAATGGGTGGAGAGACGGATGGAGAGGACATTTCTAACAAATTACACTCAAATTATAGCTCCAGCTTATAGCTTTTAAAAATGCTGTAACACGCATTTTAGTTTAAATACGCTATTTATTTATTGCTTTGTTGATAATGGGTAAACAGTGAATGAAATGATTACAATTTAATGAATGAGAGAATTTTTTTGTGAGAACCAGTTTGTCACTGTTCACTCAAAACGAATAGACTTTAGAAGTTTGCGTGCCATGAAGGTATTGTCAGGGTTCCCACGTGTCCTGGAGAAACAGTATTGCATTTTTTTATTTTATTTTATTAAACCTTTATTTGATATGATCTTTTTTATGAGGGAGCCTTGGCCAAGATAGCAGCAATACGGTTAAACATTAGAACTACATAAAACAAAGCATTTAGAAGTAGGTCAGAATCATATGCCTAATGCTTCAGACCAAAATAATAATTTGTCGCCTTTTCGCGTTGTCTGCCAACAAATCACACTCCGATTTAACCTCCGGGTCCGGCCCGGGGGCCGCCAATTGAATAGCCCTGCTCTAGGGTATATCATATAACCGCGTTGTCTGATTACAAATTATTTATTTTTTAGAATTTACCAGCTCTCGTTTTGAAGAATAATCACCACGCCATTCGTTTCAATGGGAATAGCGACGGTCTATACTTCCAACATAAAGTGTACATATTTATAATTTGAAATTCGTCCCAGCCTTTATACCACAGATACTATAGGGTCTATAGCATATAACTGCATTTTCTGATTCCAGTTTAATGAAACGGTAAGCTGACAACATCCTAATTAACAACATCCTATCAAAAAAAAACAACCTTTTTGCGATCATACTGCTCGCGCATCCGCCGTGTTGATAAACAAATAATCTCCCTATAGCACGACTGCGGTCCACTTTAAAAAAAAAAAAAAGAAATCATTAATTAAACGGTTAACCCTGTACACGAAACAAATGGGGTTGTGTAACCGTTTACAATTTTTTTTAACTGTTCACACCCCTATTAGGCACTTCTTTCTCCTGCAGCGGGCAGCGCCGAGGCGGTGGTCCCTCGGCAGCGGGAAGCGGGGCTAAAGCGGGAGACATTCGCGGGCAACAATCCCTTTCTTCTCCATGTCGTGGTTCATGTACTTAGTAGTAACCCCCACAACGAGTCTCGTTGTGGAAATACCAGAGACAAGAGTCTCTGGTATGTGTTATGCGCAATAACACCAACAGCAGATAACAAAGAAGTGTACAACACTTGCAAACTCATATTAATGTTAGAAAATCTCAAAGTGAAATTTTTATTTTCATCTTTAATGATAGTTCCAGCATTGTCTTGTGTCCCTCAACCATTATTACTTCTTTTTTTTACAAAAGTACATCCAATGGCCATCAAGTTATCTAGGGGTTTCAGGGCATTGTGCTCTGGGAGCGATTCAAATCCCCTTATAAATTAATGAAGCTGTTGACGTCTGTGTGTGTGTGTGTGTGTGTGTGTGTGTGTGTGTGTTAACTCCCCTGTGCAGAACCAAGACGCACCCTCCCTCCAGAACATCTCGTTGAGTGTCGGCTCGAGGCAGCTGGTGGCGGTGATTGGACCTGTGGGCGCCGGAAAGGTCAGGGCTCCTTTCCTTCATTATTACGGATTTTTTAATTTGCCCTCCTCAATCCCAAAGCTGTAGGAACAGGGTCCAAAATCAGTACCTGCCACCAGCTAATGATCGATTTTGAGTACCTGCCAATTGTTTAAATCGATGAGAACTAAGTATTAGAACAATTGTTTTTTAGGTACATTATTCCATTGTGGCTGGCGAAGGATAACATTTATAAAGTATTTTTTTAACTGTTTAAGAATGCTATTACCACCAAAACAGTCATTTGGCCAAGCAGGTTAGAGCATATTTTAAAAAGTTGTCAAGGAAGCAGTGCAACCATTCCAACTGAAACAGCTGTCCTCCCTCCCTTCCCTCAGTCCTCCCTGCTGAGTGCCATCCTGGGAGAGCTGCCCCTTGACAAGGGGGTGGTCAAGGTGAAGGGGCAGCTGACCTACGCCTGCCAACAGCCCTGGGTGTTCCCCGGGACCATCCGCGACAACATCCTGTTCGGCAAAGAGCTAGACCCCGCCAAGTACGAGAAGGTGCTGCGGGCCTGCGCCCTGAAGAGGGTGAGTGGTCCGGCCTGCACCCTGACAACCTGGCTCGATCTCCTGGACTTGATGACAACCCCTCTAGGATATTTAGATTCAAATCATTGCAAGACTAATTATCATGTTCATACAGTGCTATGATGATGATGGTCTCATTGCTCATCACTACGGCCTAAGGATCCTTCACAATCGGTATGTTTACATGCAAAGGGGCAACCAATATCCAAACTGCCATGTGAGCCCAAACCAGGTTTTGTTCAGGATTACCCAGCCTAGGTAATACCCGATCCTAACACTGAATAAATTCAATGTATTCTTTGACTAAATTTCAGGCACTTTAATGCAGATTAACATAGGGGTGGGAAAAATAATGGATTCTTCGATGCATCGCGATTCTCGCTAGAACGATTCTGTCTCGATGCAGATAAATTAATAATCGGAATGTTGCCTGATGCAGCATTCTGTTCGCCAAAGAGGGATAATTTTTGTAATTTTAAAATTATTGAATTTATCTTCAGTGTGTATTGGCCAATCTGATTTGTCTTGACACGATTGCGATTCAGCCTACGCATAGCATGCGCGCAACCTCACAGCCAGACACAAGAACTCCTTCTAATTCAAGAGCAGCTTTTCCTTTAATGACATAGAAAAGAAAGATTAGAAATAAAATAAAACTGAAACCTATTTTTTGCATGCTTCCATATTGTGTTGTAATGCAAGCTGCATTGATTATTGCATTATTCATAGAAAGTCATATTTGTGAAAAAAAGCTATCTTATCTAATTATGAAATATTAGATAAGATAATTCATCTGTTGATGTCTTTAATGATCATCACAAAAGTAGGAAGTGATTAGCAAACTTTTTTGCTAATCAAAATTTTTGATCGATAATCGCTTCAGAATCGAATCGTTGACCTCATAATTGGAATTGAATCGTGAGGTGCCAAGAGATTCCCACCCCTAGATTAACACCAGGACGTAAATCAAAATGACATTGACCATTAGTCTCGATGCAATCAGTGCTACAAGCCATGTTTCCGTGCAATGCGGGACACAAATATAGGTTTATTTTGATAACGTGACAGTGTGCAATTTTGTCGCAATTGTGTCCTTATACAACATCTTACAGCCGTGAGATCTAATGCTGAAGTTCTTTTCCACTTGCTCCAGGACATGGAGTTGCTGCCAGACGGGGACCTGACTCTGATCGGGGACCGGGGAGCCACACTCAGTGGGGGGCAGAAGGCTCGCGTCAACCTGGCCAGGTGAGTCTGATGCTCACCTCAGCTGAACCCTGGAGAGGTGAACCCAGGGGGCGGAGCTTAAAGGACGATACCATCCTGACTGTTCAAACCAATGTAACCGACTCCCCTGGCCTCACTAAATGACTATCTTGTCCTTATTCGGCAGTTTCTTTATGACCGTTTTTGTGACAAAAAAACATTTCCAAACCACAGGGTTGACTGATCTAGTACTGTAGTACAACATCTTTAACTGCTATAGTACTGTAGTACTACAGTATCTATTTTGAATTCACTGTATATCGTCTTTGATTAAAGCATCAGCTAAATCGTATATATATATATATATATATATATATATATATATTGTGTGTGTGTTTCAGAGCTGTGTACCAGGATGCTGACATCTATCTCCTTGACGACCCTCTCAGTGCTGTGGATGGCGAGGTCGGGAGGCACCTGTTTGAAAAGTAAAAAAAACTCTTGTATGGTTAATAATAATCCTACACATTTTTGCACTAGCATGCTTCTACTAGTATATCTTGAGTAGTGGCTTTTTTTTTTACCTTGAAAGACAACATCTCTGGCCCATCCTCTTGTGTGAGGAGATGGCTGAGGGAGGTCCATGAATTGTAGTGTGTGACTTGAATTGACATATCTGCGGTAGAAGCAAAAAACTCTGGCTGGAAGTTTTGAATAGCTCCGGTAGGGCAGCCTGTGCGGGATGGCGTATTCACTCTGCCTGGTAGCCTAATATCCCGCACGTTCTGTGTAGAGGAAGTTTTTGGATCAACTCTTGTTTAGAGACTTTCGCAGAGCGCATTGCCAGACCAATCCACCAACCGTCCAGACGGTGTCAGCCCTATATTTCATTTTCTTTTGGACACAATTTAAACAAATTCAGGCACTCAACGTGTGTGTGTGTGTGTGTGTGTGTGTGTGTGTGTGTGTGTGTGTGTGTGTGTGTGTGTGTGTGTGTGTGTGTGTGTGTGTGTGTGTGTGTGTGTGTGTGTGTGTGTGTGTGTATGTGTGTGTGTCCCTCCAGGTGTATCTGTGGTATTCTGAAGGACAAGCCCAGGATCCTGGTCACCCATCAGCTGCAGTACCTGAAAGTCGCCGACCAGATCCTGGTTCTCAAGGAGGTCTGTCGACCCCTCCTCCCCTGTCCAATCACAGAGCAGTCCACACGTCATTTTTGCTCATGCATGGCAAAACCAGACCAAACACACACACAGCTCTTAACTTACTCTAAACGTCTGTTATGGCTAGGTACCGAACCTTAACCCTTTTGAGAAGGGAACAAAACAAAAAAACAACTAAGACAGGACACATCAATGTAATATTAATGAATAAAATATTTTGATTATTGTGGATTCACATAAACTATGGTGTATTTCGTTCAGCCACTCATTAAAAAACAATTGCAAACATGATTTGGGTGGTTGAGATGTTTATGACGTGTTTTGCACATCATTTTCAGGCACTAGCTCCTAGTTAAGACCAACGCAGATAATGATTTACAAACAGATAAGTTATGGTGGTGAACCAGCGCTTCATGCACCAATACCCAACACTGCCACGCCACACCAAGTCCATGATTCTCCATCATCAACATGAGTACATACCATATTCTGGTTTGGCTAGTTTTCTATGCACAAATCCAGTTAATACAAATCCAATCAGTGATCCGAGTTTCTCTCTCTGTTCAGCCATGTATTGCTTGTTATTAAAAGTTTTTCAAATTTAAATTTAACTGATCTAGGCTGAATAGCATATAGGTTTCGGGTTTCCTTGGAAAGTAAGAGAAGACAAAAAAATAGATTTTGTTATGGGAACTGAGAGCCAGATGATGTTATTGTTGATGTTAATGTGAAACGTTGGTCAACCCCTGCGGTGCCTCCATCACAGGGTAACGTGGTGGCCCAGGG
Organism: Gadus morhua; assembly: GCF_902167405.1. Classification (NCBI taxonomy): domain Eukaryota; kingdom Metazoa; phylum Chordata; class Actinopteri; order Gadiformes; family Gadidae; genus Gadus; species Gadus morhua. Next base: position 31,308,048 of record NC_044051.1, on the reverse strand, counting down.
GGGGTATACAGACCTGCAGAGGTCTGGACTGGACTTCACCTCTCTGCTGAAACACGAGGAGGAAGGGGAGGGGAAGTTGGAGGATTTGGCACGCAGCCGAACAGTCTCCTCCAACTCCTCGCCCAATGAAGAAGCAGACCAGCTGCCGGTGGGACTTTCAATTCATTTCAAAATACTTTGTTTGTCCCCAGGGAGCAATTGAAGGCACATAGAGCAGCAACAAAGGATAAAGGTTAGGTGAAAACATAGGAACAAAAACAAAGTGTTGTTAGTTAACAGATAGTATACACATACATAAAACTCTCTTAAAAATGTAAAAAGTGCGACACATGACGGGAATATAGAGTGATTCTAACTAAGTCCCAACATTTTCTGATGCTTAGTCAGTCTCTTTGATGCTTAGCATTTATATCTTGACACTAACGGTGTTTGCTTGTGATGCTAACACTGTTTGGGGCCATCCCTATGTTCCCCAGGTCCTATGTTCCCCGGTTGCAAAGGGTTAGGGTGAGGGTGAGGGTGAGGGTGAGGGTCAACCCTAAACCTAACCCCAACCATAATCAATCGGAGGAGAGGCATTCTAACCATTCACAGGCGAATCAGAGGCGATAAAGGCGGTACTTGCCCCTACTATCCTACGGAAAAAATATTTGCTCACAGGGTCCTATGTTCCCCGGTCACATACAAAGCGGGGAGCCGGGGAACATAGGACCCAGGGAACATAGGACCCGGGGAACATAGGACCCGGGGAACATAGGACCCGGGGAACATAGATACGCTCCCCACTGTTCTTACGCTAACACTGTCTATTGATGGGAACACTGTGCCTCAAATGTTACCACTGCTTAGAGAAGGTAGATTCGCTGCTACATTAGGGCCACTATCTAAGCCGCTGCACTAGTAACAGTGTTATTAATTCATCTCTAAAGGCAGAACATACCCAAACAGCTGTGGAGGAGGGCCGATCGCAGGGGACTATCAGCACGGACATGTACTACAAGTACTTGCGTGCTGGAGCGAACATCTTTGTTCTGGTAGTGCTCTTTGTGGTCAACATAGTCGCTCAGGTAAGCTAAATGCTTACTGCTAGCCTTTGCCAAGCACATGCATTTTGTATTCCATCTCTTGAGCCCATCCAAAATCTAAAGAAGTCTTGAAACAAGGAGTGTTTTATGTGCCGAAAGCACATTCAGAATTCTTTCATATTCTTGTGCTAAATTTCTGAATACATCATGAGCAGAATCTAGCAAATGGTATCTGGTAGGTGAATTGTCAATAAAAAAAGTTTTTTTGTAATGATAACTTTTTTTTCTTCCATGTAGGTGGCCTACATCCTTCAGGACTGGTGGTTGTCTGAATGGTATATATAAGCATTAATTTGTTTCTTTAGATTTAACAGCCAACTTGAATTAATGATTAAAAACCTTAAAGATGAATCAATATCAATAGAAACTAGGATTGTAAATAGGCATCTTGTTTGGCTCTAGTCTCGACGGTCAGCATTAAAAGAGGCATAACACTGGGTTTGTGACCTTATTTTCATCAGGTCCGATAGGCAAGGCAGCCTGACGGCCGACATAAATAACAACATCATCAATGCCACCGAGGTGTTGGATATACCCTTTTACCTGGGAATATACGGAGGTGAGGAAAAAAAACAACGATTTTGTTTTTCACAGCGCAAACATAGCTAGCACACAGATGGCAAACACAGCTCGCCTTAATGAGATGGATCCAATTTGCTGTGATCCATCCAATTCACTAGTCTGTCTAGTCACTTTGCAGAAACTTAGATTGGTGACCCTGAATTAAGAGGGAAACGCTCTTTTCACTAGGTAAAGTAGGTAAAAACACAGGTGTAGCTCATGCCATAAATAATGGTTCAGTTTAATTAAAGTACAGCAGTGCACTTCTATAGACACAAGCAGTCATTTAAATATACATTGACTATGCTGATTCTGCGACAGACATAAATATAAACCAACCCAATGCTAAGAGTAACAGGAAGATACTTTATCCTTCAAATGACTCGTTGGGAAATATGTTCACAGCGAGTGTCCAGAAAGTGTGTGTAGTGTTTCACATACAAAATAAAATGTTTTGTTTTTTCATTTGTATGTTTTGAAGTTCAGAGGGACACTGATGAAACATACTGTATAAATAAATAAAACATATTCTGTGTATATATTTGTGGCTCAGGGTCAATGCAAAACACTGTGCTGATGTGTTTTCAGGTCTGACTGCAGCCACGCTACTTTTTGGGCTCGTCAGGGCAATGCTCTTCTTCTATGTGCTGGTGAAGAGCACGGAGACCCTGCACAAACGCATGTTCGACACCATATTGCGAGCGCCCGTGCACTTCTTCGACGTGAACCCCATCGGTAGGAGAAGCAGAGTGTGTACCCCGCTGCTTACACCGCAGAAGTTTGTTATTATTGAAATCTGGATGGAGTGATTCATGTCAAGATGTAAATCCAAAATTTGTGATTGTTTGGTTTAATAAGGGAAAACTAATGTTGATTAAAATGAAATGGTTATATCTAAATATTGGTAAATATACATTTTCTAAAGTGTGTGTGTGTGTGTGTATGTGTGTGTGTGTGTGTTTGTGTGTAAAACGTGTATTTTTTTTTTACTAAATTCATACACATTGTGGCGACCCAGGAATGTCTCTATTTACCAAACGCCCAGGTCCGTTCAAAGCCAACAAGAGGCATTTATTCAATGTATAACAGAAAAACCCGGGGGTCGGTGCCCAACGCGGGATAAACGGACATAATACAAATGGCTCCGAGAGCCATGGAGAAGTCACTGCTAATTGTCTCTCCGGCCGAAACTTTCACGGCTCCGACTGGTGGATATCGGCGGTATACACCATCCACCACCTCTCCCTCGGGCCGCCTGGCCAGGAGGTTTGGGACCGGGGTTGCCACAACATGTGCTTCAGTGAATTGAAAGAAAAAATTAATCGATGAAGAATAATGAACATGGCTGCAGGAATGATATTAATTCTGTGTGTTTGAGTCTCGTCCTGACGTGGTTTTCTGCATTTGTTCTGTGTGGTTCAGGCAGGGTTCTGAACCGGTTCTCCAAGGACATCGGCCAGATGGACGTGTTGCTACCCATCACCTTTGTGGACGCCTGCCAGGTACTGTTCTCAAACATTGCCTTGTACACCTTGAGGTTATCGGCCCCTTGGTCATTGAAACCTGTAGGAATAATGTTATTAAATTATGCTGGTCAATTATTATACTCTACGGCCCTTTTGAGGATATTTTTTTTGGTGGATTTGGTGGAAGATGTTTAACCGATGCTGTTAATGTTATTTCTAGTGCACCAATCAGAATCTAGTTTAACGTCACTTTTGGGATAAAGATACAGATGAAAAGATGAGGTTCAATGCAGTAAATGTTTTTTTCTGTGTTGTCTCGGGCAGGTCATTCTGCAGACGATCGGTGTGATTGTGGTTTCGGCGATGGTCGTTCCCTGGATCTTAATCCTGGTCGTACCGTTCCTCATAATCTTTTTGTTCCTCCGCCGCTACTTCCTGCAAACCTCCAGGGACATAAAGCGACTCGAGGGGACCAGTAAGTCTCCCCCATGCTTGCTTTGGCTCCATGTCTGTTAAAGCGAAGAACTTTGCAGTAGTCCATCATGTTTACCAGTCTATCTTGTCAAACATTAAGTTAAAACCCAAATGTCTTGACGACCTAGTGCTACGTGGTTTACCATACAAGTATCACATGATATGATCTTCTAAAAGGGGGTTTACCTCCCTGCCCTATGTGAGGTCAACTTCCTGCTCCTTGTGCTCCTTCCTGCAGCTCGAAGTCCCGTGTTCTCCCACCTGTCCTCCTCGCTACAGGGCCTGTGGACCATCAGGGCCTTCAGAGCCGAGCAGCGCTTCCAGAACGTCTTTGACGCCCACCAGGACCTGCACTCAGGTGCCCCGCCCCTTTTCTCTGATGCCATGGAATCACTGTACTATAGCACGATTTTCTGCGATAGATGTGTATTGGACACATTGGAAATCAAACAAAAGCATCATGTGACTGTTTTAGGTCACGACCGAATTCTAAAATGAATTCTTACTTTTCTCTTGGCTGCCATTTAAACGTAGACAAATCAAGATCAAGATCAGATCAAATCGGCCTAAGTGAACCCCCGTGACTGATTTGGTGTGTTCTGTCTGCTATAATACGAAGTTTAACTTTTGCATTCAGAGACCTGGTACCTGTTCCTGACCTCTTCCCGTTGGTTCGCCATGCGCCTGGACCTGTTGTGCGCCGTCTTTGTCATCATCCTCATATATGCCTGCGTGCTGCTCCGAGATAGTAAGAAAGCTCTGTTCGAACCCCCTCCTGTGTTCCAGGTCAAATTCCCCTTCTGCACTTCCATGGTTCTGGGTTCATATCCCTTCTCAACCAATAAGGTTCTGGGTTTAAGAAGATCCTTTTGGGATTGAGGTGCCTCAACCCAAAAGCTATCAAAGCCCATCAAATGACTGGCCTGAGCTCTCTCAATGCATGTTTGTTGGTGGCATAACATGTCATGCTTTTGTTCCTCTGTTAGACCTAGGTGCAGGGGATGTGGGGCTGGCTTTGTCCTACGCAATCACCCTCATGGGGATGTTCCAGTGGGGAGTCCGGCAGTCAGCGGAAGTGGAGAACTTGGTAAGTCTGTGGGTAGATTCACTGCGGTTATTCTTAAGTCTGATGGCCAACAAGCTCATATCTGGGTATACTTTCGGATCGTATTTGTTTCGACCAATCATTGTGCTGGTGGTTGGGATCTGCAAGCACGTTCAATGGTTTTTAAATCAATACCGTGTGGAATGGCCACTGAAGTGCTACATTCAAAGTCCCCCTTTGATACTTCATTCAAAAAAAAAAGAGGTAGGTACTGACAAAAGAGGAAACAAGGCATAACTCCGCCCCTTTCAGTTTCTTTCCCAGGCTCTGTGCCGTCCCCCCTAGAAGTTCTGCTGTGACATACAAGGACTGGTGGATCAATTTAGTGTCACAATCACAAAGATGAACCGGAACGCTATAAGTGCTCCCAGACCGGAAATGACGTCACAATTGCAACCGGAAGGCTGGTGTCCGAGGCATCTGGATCACACCATTAGTCTTTGGTCAACCAATGCGACGATGCGTTTGCGTTGTTGTCCTGTATTGTAAAGTTAATTTAGAGTGACCATCCAGGTGTATGATGGATTGTTCCAACTCAAGCCGACACTCCCTACTTGTGATGTAAATTTAAGTATATATAAAATTGGGGCCCTTTTTAAGTTTAAAACATAACTCTCTCTCTTAAGATGACCTCAGTGGAGCGAGTGATGGAGTACACAGAGCTGGAGAGCGAAGCACCATGGGAAACCGAGAAGCGTCCCCCGCTTGACTGGCCGAGCCAAGGCCTGGTGACCTTCGACGGGGTCAACTTCTCCTACAGCGCAGACGGGCCGGTGGTCCTCCGTAACATGAACGCCACGTTCCTACCCAGGGAGAAGGTGGGACATCTTGGTTTGACTGCCGGCCACAACTCTGCAACATCCAGGGATGACCCGTTCTGATCTGTAGTGTGATTGGTTGTGCCCTCCGTGTGTCCTTCAGGTGGGCGTGGTGGGGAGAACCGGTGCTGGGAAGAGCTCCCTGGTGTCGGCCCTGTTCCGCCTGGCAGAACCCCAGGGGAAGATCTACGTGGACGGAATACTGACCTCTGAGCTCGGCCTCCACGACCTGCGCCAGAAGATGTCCATTATTCCTCAGGTAGTCCTCCTACTCCTGCTTCTGGGAGGAGACGGCTGGCTCATAACATGATTCTGGAGGGTCTGTTGCTGAGCTCTCCTCTGATTGGTTCCCCAGGATCCTGTGCTCTTCACTGACACCATGAGGAAGAACCTGGACCCTTTCAACCAGCACTCTGATGAAGAGCTCTGGAACTCTCTGCAGGAGGTCAGTAGCCCTTCTACCCTTCCTCACATACCAGTTACATTATAAACACACACACTGAAGGAAGTGTTTATGTGTTCTGTAGGAAGTGGTTCTATGTGTTGAGGGAATGGGTTCCGTGTGTTGAAGGAAGTGGTTCCGTGTGTTGGTTCTCTGTTTTCCCCGGGTGCAGGTTCAGCTGAAGTCTGTGGTGGAGGAGCTTCCCGCCAAGATGGAGACGCTACTGGCCGAGTCGGGCTCCAACTTCAGCGTGGGCCAGAGGCAGCTGGTATGTCTGGCCAGAGCCATCCTGAGGAAGAACCGCATTCTCATCATCGATGAGGCCACGGCAAACGTCGACCCCAGGTACAAGTCTGCGCTTGTAGTAGAGTGTGTTTGACCACCGGGGGTGCTGCTGTTGCTCCACCTTAGTTTCTGTTGCTCTTCAAGTCTGAGTTTTGTATTTCGCCGTCCATAGGACGGACGAGCTGATCCAGAGGACGATCCGGGAAAAGTTCAGAGATTGCACGGTGCTCACCATCGCTCACAGGCTCAACACCATCATAGACAGCGACCGCATCATGGTGAGTGACCCTCTTCTCCTCTAGTAACCACACCGTTCTACCCCTCCTCCCTGCCACCTGGAGCCTTTACTAACTCCTACCCTCGCCTTCTCCTCTCCCTCAAAACACTGCTCCTCCTTCCTTCCTAACTCTGCCACCTTCCTCCCAACTGTATCTTTCAATTCCCTGTCCCCCTAGTTCCTCCTCACTTTCTTCACCCCTCCTCCAGCCTCTCCTTACACCTTCTCGTTCCTAACTACTCTTCCCAACCTAAGTCTACTGTGCTCCCAACCTAAGTCTGCTGAGCACCCATGCTGGCTCTTGACCAGTTACCATTAGTACTAACCGTGCGGTATTGATTGGTGAACCGCAAACTTCTTTGGAAATCTGTTGATCAGAGATAACTAACTCAAGAATGCCTTGTGTCAAAAGTCCGAGCTGGGTCAACAGGAGACAAAAAATAATGGCAGCTCTGCTTTAGTGTTCCTTACTTGTCGTTACGGAGCATCTTTTGACCTGAGAGGCCACTGTGTGTCCAGGTGCTCGACGCGGGGGAGATCCAGGCCTACGACGCGCCCTACACCCTCCTGCAAGACCCCGAGGGCATCTTCTATAAGATGGTGCAGCAGACCGGCCAGCAGGAGGCAGAGGACCTCTTGGCCTCCGCGAAGCAGGTGAGTGCTGCTGGTCCTCATTGAGACACTTATTAGACACTTCATCTCAAGACACCTGCAACTTAGGAAAATCCAAGCACACAATATAAAAAGTGCAATAACTTACCATATGTAAAGACACATTACCAACTTTATGAAAAAATAAACAAAGTAATGCCCTGAATACTAACTGTTTCGGACATACAAGGACAGCTCAACAGTAACGATTGGACTTTAATGTATTTTTGCTAAGTTATAGTTGCCAAAGTGCTATATGCAGGACACACTGAGTGACATCTTGATCGGGCTTCATTGGGAATTTTGAGGTTGAGCTTTTTAGTTAAAAGAAGAAAAAGTTTTTTCTGTTTAGTTAACAGAAAAAAAGGACTCAGCTCCGTGCCTCACGAGTCTTCCTTCAATGTTATAATTGGTCTGGTAATTGCTACCGTAACAGTTAAAGGAAGGTGCTCCACACGCTGACGGCTAACGTCATTCTTTGCACATAAATTGTTCCAATGTTTTCATTGTACAAAGGAACATTTCAACATAAGGGCCAGTCAACGTGGCACTAGTAAAATTAAAATAACTTCATTTTTCCGTTAGGAATTATGTTCGCATGGTGCGAACTACCGCGCATTAGGGCACTGAAACCGAGACAGAAAACGTACAAGACAACAAACAAGCACACGTAAAAAGCAGCCTGTAGTGTCAAAATCTGATCTATAATATTATACAAGGTCTACTAAGAGGTTAAAAACCGACAAAAATAACTGCAGAGTTGAGTGCTCTGATGGGGTTTCGTCACACATATTGATGACAACAAGGGATTCCTTTTTACACTAGTGTAAAATAAAGTAATGCTTACATTTCAAAATCTTCCCCCCTCTTGCTCCCAGGCCTACGAGAACAAGAGTCAGCCCAGCAGCAAGCACGGCAGCACCACCAACGTCAACCTGGTGATCCACGAGACGCCCATGTAAAACCACTCAGCCAATCTCTGCCTTCATACAAGAGTGGCGGTGCTACACTATAACAGTGCTTGCGGTAATGACGGAAGAGTTGGGCTTTGAGAACATGCGGCTCTTCTAAGCCACAAGTGGAATCAGGATGTTCTCGGGTATGGGAGTTCTTTCAAACCAAGTGTTAATAGACACTGGTGTAAGAAATGAAACAAAAACCAACTACACAACCTCAAATTATTATTTACCTTATCAAGGTGTTGTTGTTATGCAAAATGGCTTCATAGCTGGCTGCTGCTTTGTTAAGTGCCTTTACCACGTTTCAAGATCAGTGAAAACTTTACTTTTCACTTAAATCTTTTCAAGGACAATTGTGCGTTTTCAGTGCCTTGCTATGGTTCTGATCTCAATCTCAGGTGAGGAAAACCTTTCATAATTTTTGGTTCAGGTTCCTAAAATAATCCTGATGAATGTATTAAATGCTAAGCCATGTCACGGTCAACTAGAACAAGCTGTACCTACCCATAAGTTGGGTGTAAATGCAAGTTTAACAGCACCTCCTGTTGGCCATGATGTTGCCTGCATGTCCTTAGAGTTGGTGAGGCCTGTGTTGTCTTATTGTAAAAGCCTTTAAGCAAGCACAGCCAAAAAGTGAGATTTTCCAAGACACAATTATCGTCCTACATGCATTTCTGCAATTTGAGTTTCCGTTTGGATTGTAATTGTTATTGTACTTTTAACAAAGAGATTGAGCGAGAGAGTTACCCTTGAATTCTCAACAATCTATATGTAAATGTTTTTCAGTAGCATTTTATTGTGATGTTAAGAGTTATTTAGTTCTTATTCTTGCATCAGGGAAAAACATTTTTTTTTAAGTTTATGTAAATGGAAGAATGCTGAGACAAATGTTGAATGTAATTGAGTAATGCTCTGTTCACAACTGGTTGCAGTGTTGCCTTTCAATACATTTATTTCAATGGAAGATGGATGATTGACAGTAACGGATCCATTGGAAATCGGCGGATATGTTTGAAAATGTCAATACTATATTTGTGGTTGGGACTGAAATCAACCATAAAAGTCATCTAACACAATTTGTTGCTTGTTTTCCTTTACTAAATTATGGATTTTTACTTCTTGATGAATTAAGCCTCAAACCTGGACTATTATGACTGTTGCTATTTATTTAAGTATCGGACCTAGAAAGTTTCTCAAGAGAAAAAACACTTCCATCTGAGTCAATCCATCCAGGGTATTTTAAGTCTTATAAGTACTGTTCCACTTCTGCAGGCAAAAGCAACTGTCTACAACTGTAAGGCCACTAGAGGCTACCTAATGAAAAAATGTACTCCCTAGTGAACAAACTACCATTGGCAAACGTTTATATAAGATCAAAATGTGTCCATCTCATGACAAAAATGACGAGGATTTAATTCTTATCAGCTATATATTTTTATAGATATGAAATGATATAAATATTAATTAGGTGAAAGCTGTGTGAAGCGCTAGTTATTCGTAATTTAAACAGATTTTCTGTGTAATTTTATTTTGTTTCTTTTTACCCTCTTAGTATAGGCCTACTTAGAGTTGGTCTCCTTGACTTCCTCTGGTCCCTGGGTGAAGATGTGACCCGCCAAAGGTGATGTCTTCATCACAAAAGCTAGATATTTCAGACGTCGCGGAGGAATACAAAGTATTGAATTGAATTGAAAAAGGTTTTATTTCAAACAAGTAAATAATAATTAAAAAATAATAATAATAAACAATCAAATAAATGAAACAAGTGGACAGTTACAATAAAGTAATGTTTACACACAATGAAAACCACAAAAGAAGAAACTGTCTTACACTTGCTTTACCTGTTCGAAAAGGGGTGAGAAGAAGAAAACTTATTTAATCGCACCCCTTCTTCCTAATTTATTTATCTATAATGATTAGCTTCCTTATATAATAATCATCAAAAAATAATTGTATATTAATATACATTAGTTTACAATATGATACAATTCATTACTACCTGCATATTTATCTAATAATATTGTCAATTTATCTTTTAATATCTAATTAAACATTCAATATTCTAAAGTGATTGTCCAATATATACATGCATGAAAACATATACACTATGTTAGACACCTTCTTCATCCCTGTACCTTGTAAAAATCAATTCTTTGTATTTTATTTTAAACTGATTAATGTTTGAACATTCCTTGATCTCCCCACTCAAACTGTTCCACAGTCTTACACCACATATTGAAATACAAAACATTTTCCTGGTCGTACGGACGCTGTTCACTTTGAAATTTAATTTTCCCCTTAAATTATAACCCCCCTCACGATCACTGAATAATTTTTGTATGTTTAAGGGTAATATGTTGATTTTAGCCTTAAACATTATCTGTGTGGTTTGAAATTCCACCAGACCTGTGAATTTTAATAATTTTGACCGTATGAATAGTGGGTTAGTGTGATCCAGATATCTCACATTGTGAATAATGCGAATGGCTTTTTTTTTGGAGAATAGTAAGTGAATGTAATGAAGTTTTGTACGTGTTGCCCCAGACTTCCGTACAGTAATTGAGGTATGGTAAGACTAGTGAGCAGTAGAGAATACGGAGTGATTTTTGATCTAGAACCAATTTTACTTTGTTTAATACATAAATGCTTCTTGATAGTTTTGATTGTACGTGTGCAATGTGTGATTTCCAACTGAATCGTTCGTCGATTATAATCCCAAGAAATGTATTTTCGTAAACTCTTTCAATTTCAACTCCATTTATATTTATATGTATTTCTGTGTTCTTTCTGCAGTTACCAAATAACATTAATTTTGTTTTGCTTAAGTTTAATGATAGTTTGTTTGTATCAAACCATGTTTTTATTTTGCTCATTTCCTTAGTGATGATTTTTTCTAGTTTTAAATTCTCCCCAGAACAGAAAATATTAGTGTCATCAGCAAACAAAACCAACCTCAAGACATTTGAAACATTACAAATATCATTAATATACAATATGAACAGTTTAGGACCCAACACTGACCCCTGAGGGACGCCACATGCAATGTCCAAACATGTTGAAGAACAATTCCCCAACTTCACAAACTGCTGTCTTTTGCTCAAATAGCTTTAACCCAATCCAATACTATCCCCCTTATTCCATACCTTTCCAATTTATCAAATAAAATGTCATGATTGATTGTATCGAAAGCTTTTCTGATATCAATAAATACCCCTACTGCATATTTTTTCTGTTCAATGGCGTTTGTTATTTCCTCAACTGATTCTATTACTGCAAGTGATGTTGATCTGTTGGTTCTGAATCTATATTGACTGTCATTAATTAATTTGTGCTTTTCTAAGAATGTATCTAGCCTATTGTTGAAGATTTTTTCTAATATTTTTGAGAACTGTGGAAGTAGCGAGACTGGTCTGTAGTTTGTGAAGTGATGCTTGTTCCCAGTTTTGTACAGTGGTATAACTTTTGCTGTTTTCATTTTGTTTGGAAATTTACCAGTTTGAAATGATAAATTACAGATAAACGTCAATGGTTTTGAAATCCCCTCAATGACTTTCTTGACCAATGTCATGTCGAGGTCATTAAGATCAGTAGACTTTTTGTATTTAAATTTTGTAACAATATCCAATATTTCTTTCTCCTCTACTGCTTTGAGAAACATTGAGTAGGGATTTCTCTCCAATAATGTACTATAATCTTCACCAGATGTCCCTGGATCAGGAATTTTTTCTGCCAGTTCAGGTCCAACATTTACAAAGAATTGATTAAAACTGTTAGCTACGTCATCCATATTATAATTTGCATTATCCTTATCAATAAAATACTTAGGATAACTTATTTGCCTAGGGCTATTTCTTATAATACTGTTTAGTATATTCCTTTAATATTGTTCTTGTCATCATTTAATATTTTCTTATAGTATTCTTTCTTGCTTGTTCTTATAATATTAATTAATTTATTTTTATATATTTTATATTTATTCTCTGCATCTTTAGTTCTGTGTCTTAGGAAATCTCTGTAAAGTGTGTTTTTCTTTTTACAGGCATTTCGTAATCCCTTTGTGATCCATGGACATTTGGTATATTTTAGTTGTATAATGTATTCTTGAATTGGACAGTTTTTATCATATAATGACCTAAATATTCGTAGAAAATTTTCGTATGCACAGTCAATGTCATTTGCTTGGTGTATTATTTCCCAGTTCTGAGCCACTAAGTCGTTTTTTAGGGCGTTGATGGATTCTTCTGACTTCACTCGTTTGTAATCTGTTTGTTTATCTAGCTTATTCTTGTAATTGCAGTCATAGATTGTAAAGACTGGCAAGTGGTCACTGATATCATTAATCAATAATCCACTTATTGTGTTGTTTTCGATTTCATTTGTGAATATATTATCAATCAAAGTGGCACAGTGGGATGTAATTCTACTGGGTCTGATGATTTTCGGAATTAGGCTCAGAACGAGTTGTCTGGTTTGAGGCTCCTGCATGCAGTGTTGACAGATTGGGCGGGACCGCTTAATTGGGCTACTTTTGATCACTTTAGGCAGGAAGAATGTGGGCGAGAACATACAATTTGGGCAGGTTTTGAATTATTACAATTATTTTTTACAAACAACAATCAATACCAATGGACAAGAGGTTGAGTTGACGTTTGGAGTCACCACAATAACATTAGTATTAAGGGGTGGGGGACGGGCGCCTGTCCAACAGTGGACTGTACATAGTTCTTCTCAGGTTGATATACTTTAAGTTCTTGATAGTTTTACCTGAGTGTAAGCTAAAGCTCATGTACCAAACATTGTGTGCGTGTGTGCGAGCGAATGGGTGAATGTGAGGCACTAATTGTAAAGTTCTTTGAGCAGTCGCAGGTAAGAAATGCATACAGTCTAAATACACTCTAGCATTTACTATTTCCTAGAAGTAAATACCCCAGGATATACAAAATGTGGTTTACTCAAACTATTTGTTTTGCACTGAAACTACTAGTCATCAAATATTGTAATTTGGACGACTTTAAAAAACACACACATACACACACACACGCACACACGTACACGTACACACGTGCAGTCCCAAACCTTCATCATAGCGATTGTCACTGCATAATCTATTTTCCTAAACAAACCAACAAACCAAAACCAAAAAATGTAGAAAAATCTGATTGTTGTTTGATGCATCCATAAATAGAGGTGGCAGTTATGCATCCCGCCCCCCTTCTGAAGTTGAAATTGATTGAAATGCATTGAATTTCAATGTTCTTCTCTGTAGCACGAAAAAGTCAGAGAAATGCTCCAATTCCAAATGCATGGGTTTATGGGTCCGTAGTGCGCTGTGTGTGCAAAAAACATACCTTCAACCAACTGTCAACAATACCAACATATGTGGCTGTGGAATTCACTCATGAAACAGGCAATGTTTTAACTTTGACTGTAACATTAACTATATCCTTAACATATAAGGGAGTATAGAGACTGAAGGGGGTTTTGTGGCTGTCATAAAGCAGGGGTGAGCAAGATAAAGAGTTTCCCAGATTTAAAAGCAAAAGAAGATAATCTCAGTGCACAGAAGATGTAGATGAGTAATACGTGTGGATGTCACTCAGAATGTAGTCCATACTTATTTCATTCATGTAGGAAAGATAATGCTTTTACTTCCTTTATACTTACTGTAAATGTATCCCATAATAACAGCATGTTTGCAAGCAGCAACGCAAATGCATATAGGTTAACTCCAAAGCAGTGTTATTAACACTAAAAGCATTGTTTGATAATGGCATACGCATGTTACATGTCTAAAAATATATACTAAACACGTTTACATTAGATATGAGCTTTTAGAGCCAATGCATATGTGGTGATATGCTGAGCAAAGTAGTTCCCTTGTTTGGCAATACAAAATTATGATTTGTTATAGTTTCTTAGTAGGAAGGTGAGAGAGTATCAAGATAAAAAATCGGTTGAATCTGGAAGTGCCATCGAAGTTGCAAAATTTAACCCTAACCCTATTTATGTTGCGTGAATAGATTTTGTTTGTCTTCCATTTATCGTCTTACCTTGACCTGACTGAATATTTAGTGGTGCCTTTATTTGATCTGAAACAGGTATCGTCCACAAAACCAAGGTATATTGATTAACGATTGAACATACTGTCAAATTTCTGTTGAAAATATGGGTTGCGTCTTTTTGACGTGATGTCGCCCAGACAGCTGTCCTGAGACTAGTATTTGAAATGTTTGTTGGTCATTAATTGAACAATGCTTGTATATAATTTACACTTAATCTATTTTGATTTATTTAACAATTTCATCTTTTTTTAAACATGTTTCCCGGCTGCTTAAGATATTTCCCTGACTGTTTCTTTTTCTCTTTTTTTTTTAAGATGCAAAAATGGGAGTACAGTTGTTACCTTGTAACATGTGTATGCCCTCATAAAATACTACTCTAAGACTATACTGAATTGTATAAATTGGAAGCCAATAGGCTACTATGATTTTAGTCGTTCTAAACTGTCTTCCACGCAAGCTGGCTGAACCCCTTCTTCGGTATTGGTAACAAATTTTCTGTTGAAGGAGAGGACTTGGACGATATTCTGCCGGAATACCACTCAAAAATACTGGGGGAGACCTTGCAAAGGTGCGTGTGTGTGTGCAAAACTTATATATATTTTAAATTAAGAATTTACGACTCACATTATTGTTATTTACGCATTGAGGCCGAGTCATCACATCTCATTCCCTCCCCCCACACATAAAACAGTCAGACACCATTACAACCTTCAAGTCACAACTCAAAGCTCACCTGTTCAAACTCGCACACAACGTCTAACTGATCACTGTTTTGATTGTTTTTTTTTTTTGTTTTTTTTATTATTATTATTATTATTATTATTATTTTTTTTATTTTTTTGTCTTGTTTTTTTATTTTTTATTTCTTATTGCTTATGTTTATTTATTTATTTATTTATTTTTTCCACAATGTCTTGTTTTTTAAAAAATGTATGATGACTATATGCTCTGTAAGGTGACCTTGGGTGTCTTGAAAGGCGCCTCTAAATTAAATGTATTATTATTATTATTATTATTATTACGCATGCAGGCCGACTCATACATTATATAATCCTAATTTTGTCTACAAAACAATTGGCTTGTTCATGGTTTATTTTACCCTGATAAACTTTTCCTTTTGGTTAATGCTCTCGAGTCTATAATTGATATAAAAAGGCTTATAGACTATGAACATAAAAAATGTGTTAGGGCGGAGAGTTCCAGGAAG
Source organism: Gadus morhua (assembly GCF_902167405.1). NCBI lineage: Eukaryota > Metazoa > Chordata > Actinopteri > Gadiformes > Gadidae > Gadus > Gadus morhua. The sequence goes on along the minus strand of NC_044051.1, from coordinate 31,292,656 downwards.
GAAGGTTATCCCCATGGTTATGACCTACGGTAACTCTCTGTTCCTTTTTCATGAGCATTATAATGAACAATGTTGGTTATGAAATGTGCCACACACCAGTGATACCATCTCTTGGACCCTGCAGTCAACCACTGCCAACCGTTTTGCGGAGACAGTTAGGGTCCTATTTCAGTAACAGTGATAAAATGGCAGATTACTATATTGACAATCATATAAGAGATATTACCATGTTCAAATCAAAACAAAAATGTTTTTGAGTTCACTGGCTCTGTAAGTCTTTAGTGAAGTTCAACTGATTCACTTGAAACAGCTTTCATTGATATAGATGGCTAGCAATGAATCCAAAAACATCCTAGTGTTTTTTTTCCCTCCTAAATGTGTGCTTTTCTCCCGACTCTAAGCTTTACGTCACCATAATTCCGTTACATAATCGTCTCAAGCCATGGGCCGTTACATAGTCAACGCGAGCAACGCACGTAAACGACGCGAGTGACGCGAGCAACGTGCTGTGTGTTCACACCAAACGCGACGGGGTGACAGGATCCCATACAAAGTGAACGTATAGACGCGTTTCGGGCGAATTTTTCGCAAGAGAAAACAGGCGACAATTTTTGATTTGTCGCGCCACACTTTTGCCGTGCAGAGGCGGGCGCGTTCACGAGAATTTGTCGCGCGAAAAATTCCCTCGAGTTCAAATATTTGAACTTTGACGCAAATTTCGCATGATGACAGCCAATCAGCGTTCAACAGCGTAGCCACTGAGTCACATGTATAACGTAACAGCCAATCAGCGTTCAACCATCAAACTCAGTGCAGCGCAGTCCGGGGTGAACTGCAGCATGGAGGAGAAAGTCAATGTTGCCGTTTTGACTCCCGGAGCTCTATATATAATATAATATTTGTATGCATAATATCAATGCCAAAAGCTCTGTGCGCCTCCGGATGGCCGTAGCGCGGGGAGCTCTCATAGGGATTGGGCTTCTCGGGGTTTGTTTACCGGCGTTGCTATGTTTCCGGTCTTGTGTGTTCCAACGATTTATTAGGTAGGCCTATCTAATAAATCTCTTTCTATTCAATACTTCATTCACTGCCTCTTCCGTGGTCATTATAATATTATGAACATACTGCTTTAGGTCCTCCAACGTCTCTCCCTCTTCCACAAAAGGTAAAGACATGCAATGGTGGTTACCTTGTTGTGGCGCGACAAATTCAACAAAACTTGCAAAGCGACAGATTATGATGTGTGGCGCAACAAAACTTCGGCGACAACGCGAACGGGCGAAAAATTTCGCATTTGCTGCGAACACACATAGTCTACACAGCATACGCGAACGTCGCAGGCAATGCATGACATGCAATACACCACTCACGCCACGGGTGGCAGCAGAGTCACCGGTGTTTTCGCTGGTTATATTGCGGGTGACATTCCGAGTGCCATTCCGATCAAAATGTCTACGGAAGAGTGCATTTTATTGCTCCTTTTACAACGGTGCCGTGTTCTTTTGGAAAAAGTCTGCCGAGTCAGGATCGCTTTAACTCACTTTATTTAGCAAAGGTTTGGACTAGCATACATGAAGCAAAAGGAGGGGAATTGTACATGCACATGTGGAGATACACTTAGTAGGGCATTCCAAAGGATGCTTTACCTGGAGCGTTCTAGCCCTCTGGGCTATGGGTTGTAACTTTAATACTGGGCATGCGTGGACTTAGTTATGTGCTCTGATTGGCTAAGCAGGGTGCTGAACTCCCGCCTCTCTGGATGTTGTATGTGTCTCAATGCTGCTTCCTTGATCAAAGAGATATACCCCATATTTTAATAGGTGTAGTCCTACTTGTACAGTTTATCAAGATTACGTTTTATCTTATGTATATATATATTTTTTTATTATTATTCTCATCTTTATCATATCCATATTTATTCAATTATTCTGTCCTGTGTGAAAATAATAATAATCACTTAGTTAATAGCAACACCTTCTTTAGTCCAATTGCATTAGATTATCATCACTGTTGTCCTAAAAAACAAAAACTAAACCTAAAGAAAAACAAATTAGCAATAATGTGAATATCCACTGCGTATCTCGCTGTGACTCTCTCCCTCCTTCAGGAGAACACGCCCTCTATCTCCCTCCTCAGTACGGGGTGCTGTTTGGTGCAAGACAACAGATAAGGGTGGAATGTGGCTTCTCTCTCTCTCTGCGTGTCTACCTCCCACGTTGAGTGCGGCCATAACGCCTTGAAGCGCGCGTGCTCCGGGGGCTGGGTGTGGGAGAAACCAGTGGTTCCTTTTCTCGGCCAGTAGAGGGGTTGTTCAGGTGAAACCTATGGACAGAGACTACAAAGAACTTCAAACATTGAAGACAGGGAACTACAAATGTATCAAAGCCTGAAAACTCAACAGAGCTCTACCTGCATTCCTTGGATATGTGGTATTTTATGGCGTATGGCCACCACACACTTTCAGTTGAACACACTCTCTATTTCCTTTCTCTGTACTGTGTGTTAGTGTGTCTCTCTGTACTGCCTGAATGGTGTAGGTCGACAAATGGGGGTGAAATGTGTTCTCTCTCTCACCCTTCCTCACTCCCCTTAGGGTCAAACAGCACCTAGGACTGTTAACAGATAAGCCTGGAATGCAATACAAAACGGGCAGTGATTAGATGTCGAGACTGCCTGCCCAAACACCTTTTCTGCAGTGACTGTGATTTGTCTGTGCATCAAAACTACGTTTTGCACAATAGGGACTCTGTTGTAGAAGGTTTTTACAAGGCACTTCCACCTACATGTTATATTGTGCAAGACGGCAGTGGAGCACATGAAATATGTGAGAAAGGTATATGTCTTTAATGAATGTTGCTGCTTTGTCATATTTTCTATTTAATTTAAATACTTTATTCTAATGAATATTGTCACTTTGTTGTTTTTTAGCATGTCTTCTACCCATAGCTTCGCCACTCAATCTTTGCAATTGTGACACACAAGACATTGGAGTAAACGCTGGACGAGCCATCATTCTTGTGACCACCATCATAAGGCGTTTTTACACTGCCAAATATGCCGTCGTATGCAAGCCTTTTTCGCGGCATGGTCCACGCGTTTGCACTGCCCGAGGTAAATTGCCTGCCCCCCAATGTACCCCCCCGGACCCTACACACATTTGCGGTTTATTGGGTTTCATTCTGAAGTAAATGCGACGGCTCCGCGGTACCGTGGGGGGTTAAAGAGGTGTTGCTGCGCTGTCTAGAGACAACGCAGTGATATCATCATGAGCAGTTCTAACTGGAGAGAGGGTGAAATCTGCGAGCTGCTGATCATGTGAGAGCAGGTTATGCAGTCGCATGAAACAAAGACCTTGAAAGATGGTGCGATCTACGAGAGAGATGCAGAGGAACTTTCCTTACAAGGCTTTTGTCGGGATAAAAAACAGGTGGTCAGCAAAATAAAGAATATGTTGTCGTTTTTGCACTTGCAAATAGTTAATTGCGTTTGTAGCCTACACTCAGACGTGAACTCATTCTTGCATGCGGGTGTCTTCATTAAAAAAAAAGAGGAAAACATTCGGGAGTAGCCTATGCAAATGATTCTAAAGAGGTCTAGACTCCGATTCTGAACGGTTCAGAATCCAGTGAACCAAGAAAGCCTGCGCCGTGACGAATGGGGGATTCGACCCCCTCGGGTTTACACAGGAAACTTGAGATAGGACGGTGAAATCACTGGGTGTGCCAGGCTGCGACCGAACCCGCATGGCAGTGTAAAAAGGCCTATACATCATCCTGCCCAACCAGTTGGGCAGGATCTAGACCAAGCTCTCCTAATCAGGTGAGCAATAGCCGTGTGTCAATGCCGTTTGAATAATAATGAATTAATGGAATGTTGCATTATTAATGGTTACACCAAAGATTCTAGACTAGAGAGTGTGTGCCAATCGATGAAACCTTATGCAGAATCAAATAAAGTCGGCTCTCTTTGCATGCGCAAAGCATGTTCAGAAATCAGTACAAAAATGTACGCACAGTGTGTTTAGGATTAGGACAGATATAGCATATATCGGCCTAGGCCTAATCAATTGTGTTTTAATATCTTTAGCATTCATATTATTGCAGTCTATTCTTTTCGTAGGCTACTGTTATATATTAACTTCAGTAATAACCATAATAAGGATGTCTAAACCAGGAGCTGCAGTCAACTTAGCTTTACTGCTCAACATGCTTGAAAACACTGCACACACATAGCACCCAGGTAATGCATGCAACAAAAAGTAGCGCCCTCGTTATGTGGGTATACCGCATACATTGATGTAACCTGTAAACATCACAAGGTAAGTACTGTGTTAAATAACTATAAATATAACATAAATAAGACACTAAATCAATCCTCAAATAAACATCACTTGATTACAACAACAAAAGGGTGCTAGTCACTCATGACTACAAATCATGTCTCTGAGGTGCTCTGCGATTTTTCTCAGGGTAACGCCTGGGTGGAGAACCAGATCCAGTGGGACTTGGTTGGGGTTCCGCAGCCCCTATGGATTCAATATCATCAAAGTCCTCTGGTGCTGTAGAAGCAACCTCCTCCAAGTCTTCACTTGCCATTGATTCCTTAGCCGTGGTACTGCGAGCCGTTGCCTCCAGTAGCTGGTCAACATGCCTGCGCCAGACCATGTCAAGCCCTACACGCACGGTGTACATCAGTGGTCCTGTCTGTGACAGAATCTCTCCCAGCTGCCATTTCGATTTTTTTTTCCTCTATAGTCTCTGGCAAGCACTTTGTGTCCAACACTAAATGTAATCAGTTGTTTTCGTGTCTGTCCACTTGTACACTGCTTTTCCAGTACATGTTTGCGAATGTCTGGCTTCAGCAAATCCAAATGCGATCTCAGGTTCCTGCCCATGAACAGCATCGCTGGGCTCTGTCCTGTTGTAGCGTGCGCTGTTTTGATAAGCCAGTAGAAAGTTTGCCACTTTTTGTGGTAACAACGTTCCCTCCTTCCCACTTGCTTTCATCGACTGTTTGAAAGACTGCACAAAACGCTTTGCTAAGCCATTTGTTGCAGGATGGTGAGAAGCTGAGGTAATGTGCTTGACACCATTCTTCCTGATGAACCTCTGAAACATCTTCCAGTGAATATGCTTGCATTGCATTGTCCCTAACCAGTTGTTGAGGCAAACCCGTGCATGAGAAGAGTGTTTGCTGTCACGCTCTAATGAAGAGGCTGGCAGATTAGAACCCAAAAGCACGACTCAGAGACAATCAAATTACAATGATGTTCAGGTTTACTCTGTCAACCAAATCAACAGGGACGAGGCGGGGAACGTAGTCGTGGACAGGCAGGATCAGGAAACTGGGACAGGAGACAGGCGAACGAGGATCCAGAGGGACGAGGCGGGGAACGTAGTCGGGAACAGGCAAGATCGGGAAACCGGGACAGGAGACAGGTGAACGAGGATCCAGAGGGACGAGGCGGGGAACGTAGTCGGGAACAGGCAGGATCGGGCAACCGGGACAGGAGACTGGCGAACGAGGGTCCAGAGGGACAAGGCGGGGAACGTAGTCGGGGACAGGCGAATTGCTGGAGAGACTTGCATGAACAAAACAGCGAAGACAATCTGGCACCAGGTGAACAGTGTTCAGCTAATTTATAGCCCCCACTAACCACCTGATGCAGCCCAGCTGCGGGGCCGAATGAATAGAGAAGTGAAGGAGGCGTGGCAGACAGACTGTGACAGTTCACAGCAGGTCCACAGTTTGAGCAGATGTGGCCTGTTTCAGTATGAATACTGCGGGCCACTTTGAGTGGGCATCCACCACAATGAGGAACATCCGATCCATAAAGGGTCCTGCATAGTCAATGTGAATACGTTGCCATGGATTAGGGGGACACTCCCATGAGTGGAGGTGTGCTTTCTGGGGCTGGCGCTGTATCTGCTGGCCCCCACTGCAGGTTTTAGCGAGGCTTTCAATTTGACTGTCTATGCCAGGCCACCAGACGTAGCTTCTAGCAAGGCTTTACTACACCGAGATGCCCTTCGTGCAGTGACTCCAGCACTCTTGAACGCAGCTTGGGTGGCACAATGACACATGTGTCCCACATGACACAGCCTTAACACACCGATAGCTGGTCACGACGGCTGGAGTACTCAGGTAGCAGAGGGTTGCCATGAGTTGGCCATCCATTCAACGTCAACTCATATACCTTGGATACTGAGGGATCTCTGTTGGTCTTTGAGCTCTAGCGACTCTAGTTGGGTCTAACGGAATGCGTCAACTGGATCACTCATGTTCCCCACCGTGTGGGAGGCGTGAGAGTCCATCCGCGCTTCCATGCTGTTTTGTCCCTTTAAATTAAATGGTGTAGGTGTGAGCACCTAGAAACAGAGCCCATCGTTGTAAGCGTGCCGCTGCGATGGCTGGAACACACTTTTGAGGGTTAAATATCGACACAAGTGGTTGATGGTCTGGGATTAATGTGAAATGCTTTCCGTATAGATATTGGTTAAACTTCTTCACGCCCCATACTAAACACAATCCTACTCTGTCAATTTGGGCATAGTTGCATTCTGCAGCGTTTAGAGATCTTAATGCAAAAGCGATTGGCCGCTCCGTCCCATCAGGCATTCTGTGTGAGAGCACAGCACAGATACCATACGGGGAAGCATCGCTGGCAAGGCGCAGACGGAGACTGGGGTCAAAGTGTGTCAAGACCTCCTCTGATGTGATGAGCTGTTTAGCAGTCTTAAACGCTTGTTCGCAGTCTTTCGAGTGAAAAACACCTTATGATGGTGCTGGAAATGTAATCGGGAACGCATCGCAGCACAGTTTCCCGCAGCAGTCTACGTTCACTGCAGAAACCACGCTCTCAACTTGGCGATTGTGCACTGTCAGGGATGTTTATAACTGTCTAGACACGGTCCAATAAATAATATAATAATAATAATAATACTTCAATAATATAATAATAATAATAATAATAATAATAATAGACACAGCCACACAGAAGCGCCTACAGTGCTAGGCCTATGTCAAACAATCGCAACAAAAAACGCCTGCGGAAATTCTCCGACACCCGCTGGTCTCAGCATGATTCGTGTAGGTACAGTAGGCTTGGCTATGTCTTCTGTCATTGATCAATATGAGGACATTTTAACCACGATGGTTAAATTAAAATCGAGGGGAGACAGCAAGTGCAGTTCGAAAGACCTCCCACACAAGAGCAATGGAATCATTTGATTTTATTAGCCTTTATGCCTTGTGGGTTGCCTTGTGACGTGGCGTTTATTGGTACGGTGTGAAAACTGTGCAATGCTAGTACGACGCACTTCACAAACTACTCAGGCTAACAATGCTTTCGGGAAATGGGGCCCGTTGTTGAGATGAATTTATGCATGAATTGATAAAGCCTAACATATTTATTTAACTATTGAATGGTAAAAGAAATATAAATAGGCTATGTATAATCTTCAGATCTCCAGTCAGTAACAGTAGCGTTCAGCCTTTGTGATTTGCATATCACGTTCTATAAGGCCTACCTCGCGATGTCGGTTTGAATTCGATTAATCGTTCAGCCCTACTATTAGGCTAAACTAAAACTAATTGAATGTACCTAAATAGCCTTGAATTAGGCTGCATACATCGAGTGATTCTTTAATTAAGCTATAAAATCAATTGATTTAAACTTTGCATTGAGTTAAAGCCTGATAATAGTTATTAGTGGCATGTGAAGAAGTTTAAAGGTTCTATAGAGCTTGTAAGTCCGCCCCTTTTCGTAGACCCCCATGGGACCTCTGAGATCATAAACATGAATGGGTTTCAATGGAGAGAAAGTAATTATTTTCTGGTCCCAGTCTTTATATGTCCTGGATACACATATGTTGTTTGTGGAATTAAATGATAATGTTTGACCGTTTATTGTGCAATTGTTCAGTTAAAGGCTGTAGAGAAAACACAATGAGAAAGACTACACGTCTCGTATGTGATGCCACGTTCCCTGCGACTGGCGTGGACACCACCGACAATCCCCAATCGGCAAAACTGAAAGTCTACACATGCCCGACTTATAATGGTTTTCACCTCTTTCGATGCTGTTATTCTCCCCTTGGAAAAAAGCAGTAAAGTGGAGCAGGGAGATCGCCATGTCTGTACCAGAGTGGATGTGACGGCCTGCTTGGGGGGGCAGCTAGCGGATCGTGAGGAAAGATCAGATTAATGTGATCATTTATGTTTCGGCCTAGCATCGCTGATACAACCTTTAAGTGAAGTTGCTATGAGTTAATTAGATGAGTGCATTAGTTAACACAAGAGAGAGAGATCACTCTCTAAATAGGAATTCGGGGAGAGCACTCCAGTTATAGCCATATACACTAGGGGGCGCTATGACTGACTATAAGTAACTTTTTATGACTAATAGACTTGACAGCATCAAAATAAAAACAACAAGCCAACTGTTTGGTCAGCAAAATCAGGATTAAATAAGTGATTCGGCCTGAAATGTGTAAATTACCTCAATGAATGTGAAGATGCCCAGCACTGAATACAATTTCCAGTGGCAACAGATGATGGCTTTGGATAAGCTTGGTTCTTTCAGGTCTTTGGATGTCTTCAGGCACTCTTCATCCCAGTATCTGTTAAAGGGGGTTAAATGGCCTCATTCACCTGTGCCACAAATTAGATCCCTCCACTCAGCTAGAATTTATAACCGAGATGGTCTGCGTTTAGAAACTGCTATTCTTAGCAAATAAACCTAGAGGCCTACTAAATGTTATACATTTATTCATATTTTTTACATGTGGTGTCATTGTTCATTTGGAGATAAATAACAATAATATTAGTATATTATAAAGTGAAATTTAAGTCACACACACACACACACACACACACACACACACACACACACACACACACACACACACACACACACACACACACACCTTTGCAAGGTCTCCCCCAGTGTTTTCGAGCGGTTTTCCGGCAACACGTTGTACAAGTCCTTTCCCTCAAGGGTCCGTTTGTAGCCGATACGAAACAAGGGGTTCAGCCAGCTGGTGACAGAAGAGAGTTTAGAGAGACTAAAATCATAATACACTATTGGCTACGCACCACCAAACATTTAGTAAGGGTCAAGTTGTCTATAGGGATGGGGATCATTAATATTTATTGATATCGATACCATTTTCGATACTCCTTAACGATCCGAGTCTTTGTCGATACCACTATCAATACTTTCTATTAATTGGTGGAAATACGACACGTTTTTAGTGATGAGGAAAATATTCATGAAATAAATAATTGCATTTTAAATTAAATATGTAATTCTTAATAAATATTGACATCAGGAGTTTTAATTATATATAAGAAAATGATTAGAGCACTATACAACTGTATTCGTTATAAAGAAACATGAGAAATACAGAGAAAAACATTACTCATGTTTTTCACCAAAAACTCAATTTACAGGAGGGTCGCCTCCCTGCGCCTAAGGGTTGTAGGGGGGAAAACTCTGACTGTTGTTTGTGCGCATGCACTAAACAACAGTTCAGAGTACTCGGCCTTCTTGGAGACCCTGAATGGAGACCTGCATGGGGCTCCAGTAGGGGACTCCGTAGTTCTGCTGGGAGACTTCAACACCCATGTGGGCAACGATGGAGACATCTGGAGAGGCGTGGTGGGGTGGAACGGCCTCCCTGATCTAAATCTGAGCGGTCGTTTGTTATTGGACTTCTGTGCTAGTCATGGATTATCCATAACGAACACCATGTTCGAACATAAGGGTGCTCATAAGTGTACCTGATACCGGAGTATCCTAGGCCGAAGATCGATGATCGATTTTGTGATCGTGTCATCTGATCTGAGGCCGCATGTTTTGGACACTCGGGTTAAGAGAGGGGCGGAACTGTCAACCGACCACCTTCTGGTGGTGAGTTGGATCAGGGAATGGGGGAAATTTCCGGATAGACCTGGTAAGCCCAAACGAGTAGTGCGGGTGAATTGGGAACGTCCGGAGGAGGCCCCCGTCCTATGTTCAAAAAGGGGGACCAGAGAGTGTGTGCCAATTACCGGGGTATCACACTTCTCAGCCTGCTGCCTCCCTGGTAAAGTCTACTCCAAGGTGCTGGAAAGGAGGGTTCGGCCGATCGTCGAACCTCAGATTGAAGAGGAACAATGTGGTTTTCGCCCCGGACGTGGAACTACGGACCAGCTCTTCACTCTCGCAAGAATCCTGGAGGGGACCTGGGAGTATGCCCATCCGGTCTACATGTGTTTTGTGGATCTGGAGAAGGCGTATGACCGGGTCCCCCGGGAGAAACTGTGGGAGGTGCTGCGGGAGTATGGGGTAAGGGGGTCTCTCCTCAGGGCCATCCAATCTCTGTACTCCCAAAGCGAGAGCTGTATTTGCGTCCTCGGCAGCCAGTCAGTTTCGTTCTCAGTGGGTGTTGGTCTCCGCCAGGGCTGCACCTTGTATCCAATCTTGTTTGTGATATGCGACCCGACCCCGGATAAGCGGATGACGATGAGAGAGATGATGAGACATTTGAACGCATCATGATAACCTAAAAGTCATTTTACTGAGCCAACCTCAACACATCATCACGCAGCACATCTGAAACGTATTTACTTTTTAAGATAACTAGCTTGCATGCTGCCGATTACAACAACAATTTCACAATTGGATTACTATTTTTAACTGACGGGACTGGCGACAATGTCTGTGTGTGCGATTACCGCTCGTACTTTGAGTGGACGATTAAGACGGGCCCGTCTGTGGTGCGACAGGAGAAGGAGGAGACAGGAGGAGTCTTTTCAACTCGGAGACAGTCGAAGGTACTGCATTTGGCCTTTATTTGATGCACAATGCTTGGCCATTGAGGTTGTGTTCCTCCCTTTACAATAAAGGATTTTCGCCCGTTCAGACATCCTCGCGAGTAAAGTTAACTGCCAGACTTCACTTGTTTTACTTGTAATACCTGTTTGCTTACAATTCCATTCAAAAACATTGGTGGACACGCTGCAGTGATTGGATAGATTTGATTTAAATGCCGTGACGTGACTCGAAGGACACAACAATACGTCACAGGACCAACGGGACGAAAATAATAATAAATGAAGGACGGGACTCGATAGTGGTATCGATAAGACCAAACGTTAATGATTTTCGGGTTTTGAAAAAAGTGGAACCGGGCTTCCACTTAGAATCGGGCTTCGATCCCCATCCCTAGAACCGGGCTTCGATCCCCATCCCTAGTTGTCAATGGACTATATTTTATAACATTATCAATTCACGCAACATAGGCCTAAATATCAACATTTTGACCAAAGTTTTGGAAGTCCGATGACACTCCCAGTTTCAACAACAAAAAAATCTTGATAGTCTCTCGCCTTCCTACTAAGAATCTCTAACAAATAATAAAAATAAAATTCAGCCACCGCTGCAGGAGCATTTAGCAGTAGAGATGCGATTGTTTCTTTGCGTAAACATTAAAATACTAAAATGCAGTGTTGACGATATAAACTTGATGATACACTCAGGTAGATATCTTGAGAACCCAATTTTTGTCACTTGAATCCCCTATTTCAAGTTCAGGGCGAATCTAATTGAATGACAAGCCAATCAATAGGAATTGCACAATACGGCCACTAGAAAGCGATGAAGAGCATGTTTTCTGATTGAAGGCAATTTTCCTCTGAAACCCTCTCTTAGCTACAATACATTGATTATAAACACTATGGTTAGTTACAAAATGGTGCAAAGAAGAATATTTATAAAGGTTCTTCTTTATAAAGATTAAAAAGATTATACGAATAACTGTTTATATTGATTGAAAAAAAATACAATCATGTGATACCGATCACATGTTTGAAATTAAGATTATTGTTGACTTTATTATTGTGTAATTTTAACCTTTGATCGGTAGCCTTTTAATGTGGAAACCTTAGATCGATTGCTTTTGTCTCCACCCAAGTACCTAGAGAAATCGCGGGATCCTTATATCCTCATATAAGGTCCCATGGCATGAAAATCTCACTTTATGAGGTTTTCTATCTTTAATATGAGTTCCACTAGCCTTCCTATCGTCTCCCAGTTGCTAAAACTTGAGTTCGGTGTAAAACGAGCGCTAGGTATCCTTCTCGCCTTTGAAAAATGGAAGCTCAGGCCCGCTGTGGCCCCATATGTCGCCATAAGGGGCCAAGTTACCTTTCTCTGCCTTGCCCGCACAGAGAATTTGGCCCGGCAATGAGCTACGACAGTGCGATCGCCACATGTGTGTGTGTGATTACACACACTGTAATGCAAGTGTTGTACACTTCTTTGTTATTTGGATAATTGTTCTGCTGTTGGTGTTATGGTGCATAACAAGTTGGTTCTTTGACGTCTCTGGTATTTCCACAACGAGACTGTAGTTGGGGTTATCTCAACCATTGTTGAGAAGGAATTGGGGGAAAGGAATTTTGGCTTTGACTCCCTGGAGTACATGAACTGCAACATGGAGGAGAAAGGGATTGTTGCCCACGATTGTCTTCCGCCGGAGTCCCGCTGCCCGCCGCTCGCTGCCACGAGGCACCACCACCGCAAAGCACCACCGCCCGGCAGTGGGCAGCCGGCAGCGGGCAGCCGGCAGTGGGCAGCCGGCAGCGCGCGGGTCAGTCTACTTCAGATTGATGTGGAAGTGGAAGAACTAGAGACGTCGGAGAACCCGACGCAGTCGTTTGTGATTCATAATATCGTCTGGAGGCGCACGCAGCTTTTGGCTGCAATAATATGTATTATATGATATAGATGTATGATATTATTTAGATAAAGTGCTCCAGGACTGTAACGCAAGTGTCGTACACTTCTTTGTTATTTGGATAACCGTTCTGCTGTTGGTGTTATGGCGCATAACACGTCGGACTCTCATCTCTGGTATTTCCACAACGAGACTCGTAGTGGGGTTTATCTCAGCCATGGTTGAGAAGGAATTGGGGGAAAGGAATTTGGCTTTGACTCTCTGAAGTACATGAACCACGACATAGAGGAGAAAGGGATTGTTGCCTGCGATTGTCTCCGGCTTGAGCCCCGCTACCCACTGCCGAGGGACCACCGCCTTAGCGCTGCCCGCTGCAGGAGGCGGTGGTGCCTAAGCGCTGCCCGCTGCAGAGGCGCTGGTCCCTCCGAGGCTCCGGCGGGAGACAATCGCGAACAATCCCTTTCTCCTCCATGTTGTGGTTCAGTCTACTTCAGATCGATGTGGACGTGTTAGAACCAGAGACGTCAGGGAACCTGACACAGTTGTTTGAGTTTCATAATATCGTTTGGAGGCGCACACAGCTTTTGGCTGCGATAATTATATTATATGATATAGATATCTATGTATAATATGATATTATTTAGATATAGAGCTCCAGGATTCCCGCCGGAGCACTCGGAGTATTCTAGAATATATAATCAACTAATTGGTTAATTTTCCCGACAATCGACTAAAGGTATGGCCACACCAACCGCGTTACTCGCGTTAGGGGCGTTGAAAATCGGCATTTTTGCATAGGGAACCATTGGTATAGGCGCGTAGACACGTTGCACGCGTTGAAGCGTCGCGTTAGGGCCGTTAAGATACGGCCACACCAACCGAGTTACTCGCGTTGGGGGCGTCGAAAATCTGCATTTTTGCATAGGGAACCATTGGTATAGGCGCTTCAACGTGTTACACGCGTTGAAGCGTCGCGTTAGGGGCGTTAAGGTACGGCCACACCAACCGAGTTACTCGCGTTGGGGGCGTCGAAAATCTGCTTTTTTGCATAGGGAACCATTGGTATAGGCGCGTAGATGCGTTACACGCGTTGAAGCATCGCGTTAGGGGCGTTAGGGGCGGCAGACGCACGTAATTACGCACGTAAACGCAGTAACGCGCCCAATGCACCAACGCCCGGAGTTCAAAAAACGGAACTTTCAACGCTCCAACGCGTGACGCTTAGCCGCGAGCCTGACCCGACGTCACTGGCAGAGAGTTGTGACGCTTGCACAGAAGCATACGGCCGACATCTTTCTTTATTCTGGGTGGAAATAGTAACATAGTTACGCCATTAAATGCGTTTATGGAAACATTTTTTGCGAGAAATGTGCATTTTACTTTCATAATGTTCGCTCGGTGAAGGATGTTTGGTTTGATAGTTATGACGAAGAGGGAACGCTCCGTTCACTTGCATGGACATGGACTCATCTAACTGCGTTGGCGCGTTGACGCGTTGGAAGCGTTGAACCATCACACAATGATCAAGCGTCAGGTTCGGCGCGTTACTCGCGTTATCCAACGCGAGTAACGCGTTTGGTGTGGCAACTTAATCGAATGCCCATCCCTAATCCACTGCAAACAGAGCGCATGGTACCGTGGGCGCCAGGTGCTCGGGGCCACACCCCCACCCTCCTCCTTGACCCGCCTCTCTCCTCCTCATTTGCATTACAGCTACAGACACCGATCACGGTTGGGGACAGCTCAATGTGCGACTGGCTCGTAGTGGCTGTAATTCTGCACCACGGTTGAATTTCGGGAACATCTTCAAATACTGTGTTAGTGGCCCACTAATATCTATATTAAAGCATCCGTAAAGGAGCATGCCATGGGACCTTTAGACTAAAGTTACCGTTGAGGAATCATCACCGTATCACTCTGGCGTTAATTTCTCCCCCTTTTCAGGTTTATTGTAGATTTTAAACAGAGTGTCCCTCGACTAACAATTTGATGACATGTCAAGAGTCTCGAGGGATAGTTTGAATTCACATTTTGTGGAGTAGAGTAACGTTGGAGCATGTCCCGCGCAGCTCATAGCCGTTCCGCATGCAGCCGTCATGTTGTTATCAACTATGACTGTCGTGTAGGCCTATAGATTTTGTAATATATTTTGCATCAAAATTTTTTTTTGAAGGTTTTGAGATTTTACTGGCTTTAAATTAATTTCCAGTAAAATGACTTACAGTGTATGATTTTGTAACTTTAAAAGGGGTTGTCATCTCTGCAAAACGACATGTTTCCTGAAGGTCCGTTTATTTGTAAAATGTTAAACTAAAATTATCATTGAGGAAAGATCACTGTATTAATCTCGTGATTATTTCTCCCCCTTTTGAGGGTTGTAAACCCAGACACTGGATTATCTGTTTATGGTGGTTTTATGTGATCGAACACAACTTTGATGACCCAAACAACAAAGGTAAGACATCATTGTTGGTTGAATAAAGAAAAGGTGAAAGCATGTGAAGTTTCAAAATACTTTTATTCCATGCTTATTTTGTTCGGGGTAGGAATTGTCTTTCGTGTTGTTAACAATGATTATGCAATTATCTCATTTATTGGCCAAAAATAATTAAGCTTCTTAAAAACTTGTTAAAATGAGGACAACTTATCAGAACTGGTGTTGGCATATGTCCTGATGTTACCTTTAATATTGTGTGGTCTGATATTGCAGAGAACTAATTAATTAATAATCAGGCGGGGAGAAAGAAATTGGTTGAATCTGTGACATATCTGACTTCCACAACATTTTTCATTGTTTTGTTAATTACGTTATGCTTAACAGGTTGCATTATAACATGTAAAGTCTTGCCTTGACCTGCCTCTATTTCTTTATTTTATTGTAAAGCTTGTGTATGTATATATACATATATATATATATATATATATATATATATATATATATATATATATATATATATATATAATCAACATAACATTATATTGATTAAAAAAAACAGTTGTTGTTCTGAATACTGAATTCTGTACATATAACCTAGTCTGATTTATTGAAATGTACGGCAAAATTGGAGTTTGGGTCATGTCATGACAGAATATGACCTGGATCGTGACCATGGTCATCAAAATGTCTGGTGGGAAGCTGTTCTGAAACTAACGAATGTCAGACACTCAAGGGATGCGCTCTCTTATAGAGTCAGAGTTCTGGTTAAACATACCCTAACCTGCTACTGGAACAGTGTGCATGCGATGGGCGTTTAGGCTATACATTGCTATAACTTATAGGAGACATCCATGCTGAGCCACTTGAAAGGATCTTGTCATATAGATGGTCCTAAGTCCATGTATTTCTATGATTTAAGTACCCTGTAAAAAATAAAAAGTTGAGAAAACTCAAAATTGCAAGGCAACTTACTGCTTCAATTTTTGAGTTTTGAGCCCAACAAAACATCATTTTTCTTCTTTAGACAAACTTGAAAGTTAGAGTGACGACATCTAGAAGGTATGGATACGCGGATGATCTAGCCATCATGCTACACCGGCCCACATGGAAGGCGGTTGAAGAGGGTCTCAATCAGGACATGGACGTCCTGGCTGCCTACCTTCGAAGCTGGTGACTGCAGCTCAGTAAGGGAAAGACTGTATCAGCAGCATTCCACCTCTGCAACAGGGAAGCAAGAAGGGAGCTGGAGATCTCAGTGGACAACAAACCCCTGGAGTTCCAGCAGGCCCCAAAGTACCTGGGCGTACGCTTGGACAGGACACTGTCCTACAAACAGCATTTGGATGAAGTGAGGGCTAAAGTAACAGCAAGGGTCTCACTCATCCGGCGCCTAGCTGGTACAACCTGGGGGGCCTCGGCCAAGGTTCTACGTATCTCCACACAAGCCCTCGTATTCTCTGCAGCTGAGTACTGTGCCCCAACCTGGAGTAGAAGCCCACATGCCAAGAAGGTCGATACGGCCATCAACAATGCCCTCCGGATCATAAGTGGCTGCCTGAAACCCACCCCCGTGTTCTACCTGCCAGTCCTAGCAGGAATAGCGCCAGCCGGCCTACGGCGAGAGGCCGCTACCCTCGCCCTGGCAAGGAAAGCCCAGGAACACAGCTGGCACCTCCTCCATGAAAACCACCACCATGGCAACACCTCCAAGCAGACTCAAGTCCCGCCACCCATACAATCAGGCCGCACAAGAGATGCTTATTTCCATCCCGGAGGATTTGACAACCAAAGCCTGGCTGGCAGCGGCATGGAAGCAGGAGTGGGAGTCAGCAGGACAGACACGCCTACACCATTACATCCAGGATCCTGGAGGTGGCGTTGAGGGAAAAGATCTACCTCGCCGGCAATGGACCCTCCTGAACCGCCTTCGCACAGGGGTTGGCTGCTTCAAAGCGTCCATGAAGAAGTGGGGCCTAACAGACAGTGCAGCGTGTGAGTGCGGGGAGCCTGAGCAGACTGCCGACCACATCATCACCACCTGTCCCCGGCATAGACCACCCTCAGAGGAGGGCCTCTTCCAAGTGGGACCTGAGACGAGGGAGTGGCTACACGACACGAAGTTGGACATATGAAGACGATACACGAAAGAGAGAGAAAGTTAGAGTTATACCAACTAAGATTTTTATATTTTACAAAACTCAAAAAAGTAATCAGGGTTGTTAACTTAATATTTCAAATTAAGGTTAATATTATTTAAAAAAAAGAAGAAGCATTTCAAAGAATGCAAAACAAGTTGTAATAATTGGAAATAATTGGAAATTGACATTTCTGAATGCCAGACAGCAGTAGAGCAAGCAACATCTAGTTAATTCAGCAGCAAAGAATCGCTGTCTAGATGCAGCAAACCAAAGTGTAGAACAAGTTTAACATTACGGTCAAACTTCTTCTGCATGAGACGGGAGCCCAGTTTAAACGGTGACGCAACTCTCGTGCCTCATACACCGCACAACCCCGAGAGCTGCCTTTATTTAACACACACCCACAACACACAGCGCACCGCACACCCAACCAACGGACATGCAAGTCTCGGTAACGGTGGCGGCAACACTACACACAATAAACAACACACAAACAATAAAAACCCCAAACCCGTTAACCCCTCTTAACCTGACAGAAAAAATTGACAAAAGGCAATAAACCCCTTTTTCCCAACCGGCATCACGAATACCCAGAGTCCACGGGGGGTAGGAGTCGCCACAATATTTACCATCTGAAAATTCCGTTAGGAAACCCAGTATTTTCCAAAGTGTCGAAATGCGCATGTGCACCGTAGTTGGCCCAGCCTCAGACAGAGTCTGACTTAAACCCGTGTGTCTTGCTAACAAAGATAATACAGTGAGCCCAACTCTTGACCCAAAACTCAACATTGTTGGTTGGACTAAATTGCATTGCACAGTTGACATGAATACTTAAGGTTTTATATTCATTTTACTCAGAAATCATAATGAGACCAACAATTTGAAGTTTTCGTTTTTACAGTGTCAAGACTTGTATATATGTAAATGGTCTAAGTACTCCATGTACATTTTATATGTCTATGGTCTATTTAGGTCCTGTATGTTAACACCCCTAAATACTACATTCTACTTTCTCACAACTTAACAGGCAAGATCAACACTTCGTAAAAATATGATGTGGATGCTCGGTTTCCATTTCAATCTTTTTTGACTTACCTGAAGAAAAGCTTTGAGAAGCAATTTGCCGTCACCGCTGGGTTGGTCTTCTCTGCTTTCTTCTTGAATTGTTCCATGGTGGAACAAACATGTGATTCAACTAATTCGGGACGTCAGACACTAATCAATATACGTTTGATACGCATGTCACGTAAACACCATAAGTAACCTGATTGGGTTATTGTAATGAGGGCAAGATCACTATTGGCTGCTTCAGGATTTTGGATTAGCATAACGGTCTATCCCAGGCTGAAAATATTTGTATCCAAGCTGCCCGATAAGGACACATGCATCTGTTTATGAAAGATTGGCTGTTCATGCAATAGATTTGCAGTTCCAAAATCAAATAGGAAAAACACCTAAAGGCGTATGAACATGTGTCAATATTGGAAAATAACATTGACACAAAATTTAAACAGATGAAGATGAACCAAGTAGCAAAATGTAAACTCTAAAAAGGTACAAAAAATATTATAAAGATAAAGTTGTTATTACCACATTACAGTATAATAGAGTAAACAGCAGTGCAAAAATAACTTGGTATAATGCGGCCTCCGGTGAAAAGTTGAAACAGCATCAACTTTTAAGGAGAACGCAACTGTCCATTCAAGCAAGTCGGCTATCAGAATGCAAGACCCCACAAGAACCCTGAGAACATTCCACCTTTTGTGGAGTAACAGTAAAGGTTGGAAGACAGACTAATAGCCGTCATGTTGACCATTCCTATGGAAGGCCACAAGCGAAATTAACGTCTTAGAATTGCGCGTTTTACACGAAACCTAGAAGTAGCTAGTAAGATAGTCATAACAAGGTAAAAAGAAAAAAACGGAGCAATGTTATATGATGCACTATTGCACTACCAACAGCGATATATTGTTTTTTCCTCTTTCTTCTGACAAACGTACCTATATTAAATCACTTTGGATAAAAGCCTCTGTTAAATGCCCTGAATGTAAATGAGTAGCCATACAGGAAGTGTCTCAAAAAGCCTAAGCAAACTCTCCATCTCATCATGGCGCCTCAGCCAGCGGCTCGCCTGCACGTTTTTGAGCTGAAATTCCCTAAACCCTGTCAATTAGAGCTGTCCCAAACGATTTTATTTTTCAAAAGGTTAATCGCGATTTATTTTTAATTTCAACAGTAAACTGCTTCATCACAACCTAGCAGCCTAGCAGCCAGGGTGTGGCTGGGACCCACTGACGCTACAGACCTATTACAGATCGGTGCCAGTGGGGGGGACTTAGGGTTGTATGGTTTAAACGGTATAGAAAGTACACTGGTGTGAATTTGCGCTACCGTATATATTTTGACGTTACCCTGTGGTCGGTGTGATAGGTAGATGAGCGCTTTCTTTTTCTTTTCTTTTTTTAACTTAATGAGCGCTAATGAAGCAATGACATAGTACCAGAGACGCAGTCGTTTATTCATAATATCATCCTGTGGCGCACACAGCTTTTGGCCATGATATTGTATATTATATTTGTGAGAAAGAGGTAATGAACCCCCAACTCACATGCGGGACGGGACGCAACCAAGGAGTCAGTGGGTCAAAAGCAGGAGTCGGCTCAGAGAGTTGAAGGTTGCAAAAATTGTGCCGGTTTATTTACAGTGCCAAAAAGTACAAAAAGTCACACAAAAGAATACAGCCTCTCGGCAAGCTGTTGCATATCAAATGCCCAACCTTTTTCCCTCACCATGTCTCCCCATTAAATAGGCCTACCAATCAGGGTCGATTGGGAGAGCCCACTGGGATAGGTGACACATCAATATAACATGATCAATCAAACACCACAGAACAATCCCATACACTATATGTTCATCAAACGATGCATACAAATATAAACACACACACACACACACACACATAGTGGTGGATTTAATGATTTGTTTCCGTGACCCAGTTCGCGTGATTCAGTTCGCCACGATGAGTCGTTCGCGAATCGTTCGTTCGTTCGTTCGTTCAGTCAGGTTTCCGGTAACGGTGAATCGCATCATGGAATGCACGCCATTGCATGGTTCTCATCTGAGTCAGTCAGACTCAGTGGAGTTAGTGCTACCGGAAACTCGTTCGTTCGTTCAGTCGAGTTTCCGGTGAATAGAATGGTGAACGAGACGAGAGAGGCGAACCGGTTTGGTTTGTTCGTTCTAAAGACTCGTTCATTCGAACCGGTTCGCGAACGACCGAGCCAACAAGACACACACATACACACACACAACACAGTCTTTGATAAATAAATCACACCAACCGTAACAACACTCAGAAGTACAAACGCTACCTCACCACCCCCGCCATTAGCAAATCAAAAGTCCCGGAACAGAAAATAAAGCCCTGGTTCCCATGCGGCACGCGACAGGAAGAAGGGTAGTTGACAAACAAATGTATGTGTGAATTATCTAGCTTGTTTAATGGAGTGTATTAAACTGTGGTGTGTGGTTGCTTGTAGTGTGGTGTGTATGCAAAGGTAAATGGCTAAATGGTAGCATCTGGGGAAATGCGACCCTCGCTTTTCACAATATTATAGATGTATATATATTATATTGTACTATTTAGAATAAGAGCTCCAGGTCTCCCGCAGGAGCTCCCGGAGTCTAGAATATCTTTTAGAACACGGCCAAAAGCTGTGTGGAAGATGTTACTATTCGACTACGACCCACTTTCAATACACATTCATGTCTCCACCGGTGAAATGCTCCTTTTAAGCAAACAGACTAGAAACATTTTCTGACTGGAAGCACGAACAATTTACAATGCTTTCCGTTTGTAGCAATGCATTTGTAACCTCTGTAAAATAGGTTAAAATAGATATCCTGTCACTTTAACAAAGTGCAGTGGATTCAGCCAATCAAAATGGCTGTATTGTTGCACATGCGTGTATTCTCAAATCGATGCGAACTTTCCAGAGAAGCAAGACGCTATTGAACTAGAACCAGTGAGCGACATAAAGTTAAGAACCAAAACCTTGTTGTTAACCTTTATTTTCCATTTTTTAAAGTGTTTTATGTTACCGTTCCGTATATAGAGATAGACTGTGTTCTGAAGCCACGTTACGATTGACGAGAGAAGATGGCGAGCCTTTCCCAATAGGAGCTGAACTACTATCAGTTGGCATCTCCCAGATTGATCTGCCTTCCGGAGGAGGACACACGCTGTTCGAATCAGAGTTGCGGTAGGACTGTTTGGTGCGATCGTTATTTCGACCACGAGTGGATTATATTTTTGCGACATTAACCCAACGCGCACGCGGTAAGGGTGGACTCATTCACCCCACACATGGACTACACAACATGGTCAGTTGTGTTAGCATCCGTTGATTGCACGGACGGCAGTGTAATGTCAAGCTTGAATGCTTACTACGGTTGCATGTTATATTGAATTGTTGAGCTGTGAACATTATCCGTGAACGTTATCTTTGTTATTTTTGTTTCATTGTTATGATTACTGGTAATGTGATTGCAGCTAATTATATGATATAACTAACCCGAAGCTCACTGGTTCCGTTAGCATAGGCTATAACTAGCAAGTAGAAAACCAAATATCTGTCCGGTTGCACCAACTGGGCGTAACTAAGCCTGGTCGTAACTGCTAAGTAGGTCTTAGTTACGACCTGGCGTTAGAATGGAACTAACGCCGGTTGCACCAACGGGACTTACGCCTGGTCTTAACTACGCCCGGTCTTAGCCATGCGCGGCCATGTGAATGTTCCATGGTATGCGCATATCACCGCGTTGCTAGGATACCTCGTGACAACAGCTGTTTACTATTTTACTTGACATGCTGTTGGACACCGAAATAAATAATTCATTCGTTCACTCATTGTCATTCATTTATTGTGTTAATGCCTAACCCTGCGTTCACACCAAAAGATGCATTTGCTGCCCGAACGCGTTGACGCCTGAGTTTTGCGGCGCGTCAAATCAAGTTTTGCGGCGCGTCAAAAGTTTTGCGGCGCGGCAAAGGTTTTGCGGCGCGTCAAAAGTTGAAATATTTCAACTCGAGCAGCATTCGACGCGCCGCAAAATACGTGAACGCGCCCTTCGCCCGTGCCCGGCAGCGGGCACGGGCATGCCGCGCCGCAAATCAGATTTTGACGCGCCGCAAATCAAGTTTTGCTGCCCGTTTTCTCGGCAGCAAATGCTGCGGCAGCAAAGCAGCAACGCGTCTCTACATTCACTTTGAATGGGATCACGACACGCGTCAACTTTTTGCATCTTTTGGTGTGAACGCAGGGTAACAATAAAACACTGCAAACAAATATAATTAAGATATGTATTTGTAATGTCTGGTTTATGACGAGCAGGCATGTAGAAGGGAATGGTTCTGTAGGAGAGATTTGTTTAATGTGTCGGCCTATATAAAACATATAAACGTAGTTAAAACAACATTCACAACTGATTATAAGTTGAGAACGGACTAATCGGCCAGCGATATCTTCCCGACAGGCAGTCGATCTGTGAACACTGATCATATCGCCGGCTGTGCTTTGAAATGCAGTTTAGCGAAGCGTTGCAAGGATGGTGGTAAAGCTGCATTGGATTGGCTGTAATTGCTATAGAAACAGCCTGGAATTTCAACTCTACGCCTGCCCCTGACCAGGCGTAGGATTTACGCCTGGTCTTAGTGAAAAGAACGCTAAGCCCAGTTGGTGCAACCGGCGTAACGGTTAGGTTGGACTTAGAACGCCAAGTTACGACCAGGCGTAGTTACGACCAGGCTTACGCCCAGTTGGTGCAACCGGCCCCTGGAGACTAAATCACTCAAACTTAACTACAGCTCGTATTAAGTGCTACAATTAATGGCGACCCAGCCAGGAGTAGTTTATTGTTAAAATATAGTGATTTATTAGCAACATAAAGAAATCTGAACTAGGGCTGGCCCGAATTATTCGAATATTCGAATACTTGTTCGGAAAATTAGTATTCGAAGCTTAAATCAGTATTCGGAGCTTCGTTGTTACACGTAGGCCTACGTGACGTTACCAGAGCGAGGGAGGCAAACTATAAGCGACACCAAACAGAGAAGCGAGAGAGGTGGAGGAAGAATAGATATCTTGTTTCCCTTTACTTTATAACAACATTAGCGGGATCTCAGGAGGAAAATAAATGCTTAGTGAAATGCTAACCTTAGCTTAGTTTTTGTTTATGTTCGCTGTACAGCGCCGTGCCAATCAACTGTGACTGGCTTGCTGCAGAGCGTGAGCGTCTTGCAATTACCCGGTCAATATAATGGATATAATATGGACACATAAGACAATAAACTTTCGGTATTTGTTATGGATTTATTGTACTAATTCCCTGAAAAGATGCACGTTCCAGAATGAATTGAAAAGCTCCCGCAAGGGCTGAGATGGCAGAGGACAGCTGATTTGGTATAGGACAACAGCTGTTCGCTTCCACGGGGAAAAACAAAGTAACTCCAACTTACTTAGGCCTACTAATTAACGTTCAAAAGCTATTACATCTTCAACAAAATATGCAGATACTGTCAAAATCCGGCAATGTGAACCTACCAATGGGACTTGTCTGAGCTAAATACACAGCTTGTGTGGTCATCGAAGAACAAACTTGTAACTGCCTTCTCGACACAGGGTCCCAAGTGACCACAGTCTAAAAATCCTTCTATGAAGACAACCTTCCCAACTTGGAGATCCATCCTTTGAATGAGCTGTTAGAAGTTGAGGCTGCAAATGGTCAAACTGTGCAATATTCAGGATTGATAGAGGTAGTCATCACCTTTCCCAAGAACTGTTTCGGCTCTAGGACTACTGTGCCGACGCTAGCATTAGTTGTCCCGGATACAGGCTCTAGTGCTCAGTCAACACTCCTGATTGGCACTAACACGCTAGATTTAGTGTACGAGAATTGCTCCAGAGCAAACACAGACCTCCAAGCTCTCTCCTACGGTTGCAGAGTTGTTCTCAAAGTAATGCAACAGAGAAACAAGCAAAAAGAAAACAGCAGCTTAGGGCTACTGCGGCTACCAGGAAAAGACCCCACAGTTATCCCTGCTGGTGAAAGCTGTATAATAGAAGCCATAGCTCATGTTAATTGACAAGCTTTAGACCGATGGGTTGTAGTTGAACCCCCTACATTGTCTCCCTTTCCTGGAGGCATGTTAGTCACTAGTTGTTTACTTAGTCTGCCTGACAATCCATCCAAGAAGCTGCCTGTGGTAATGTGTAATGAGAGCAAACACTACATAATCCTTCCAGCAAAGAGTTTCAGCTGAAGTACATGTGCAGGAAGTCGTGCAGAATATACACAGAACATCCAATACTGCACAACAAGGTAGGTAAACTTCGATGGCTCACTACTTCCAGCTGAATGGAGGGAAAGAATAGAAGTAAAGCTACGTGCTATGCCAGAAGTGTTCGCTCTACAGGACTTTGGTCGAACAGATAAAGTGAAGCACCAGATCAAATTGAGCAATGAGACTCCATTCAAACACAGACCACAACCAATACGTCCACAAGATATCGATGCAGTACGGAGACACCTGCAAGAGCTGAGTGAGGCAGGAGTAATTTGTGAGTCAGAGTCACCGTTCTCCTCACCTATAGTGGTGGTCAAAAAAAATAATGGAGATGTGAGACTCTGCATCGATTACCGCAAATTAAATCTGCAGACAATAAAGGATGCTTATGCCTTGCCTAACCTAGAGGAGACCGTCTCTGCACTCACAGGCTCAAAATGGTTCTCTGTCCTAGAACTCAAGTCGGGCTATTATCAGATCGAAATCGAGGAAACTGACAAACCCAAATCAGCCTTTGTGTGCCCATTGGGATTCTGGGAGTTTAATGGAATGCCCCAGGGAATAACTAACGCTCCCAGGACATTCCAAAGGTTGATGGAGAAGTGCATGGGGGATATCAACCTCAAAGAAGTCCTCGTCTTCCTAGATGATCTCATAATCTTTTCAGAAACTCTCAAAGAGCATGAGACCCTTCTGCTCAATGTCATGAACCGCCTGAAAGAGCATGGCTTAAAACTGTCCATGGAAAAATGCAAGTTCTTCCAGACATCCGTGAGGTACTTAGGACATATTGTGTCTGAACATGATGTTAAAACAGATCCCCAAAAGATTGAGGCCCTGAAGACCTGGCCTAGCCCAAAGAACCTCAGAGTTGCGCTCATTTTAAGGTTGTGCTGGATATTATAGGCGATTTATCCATAACTATTCTAAGATAGTAAAGCCGTTAAATGACCTCACTGCTGGGTACCCACCCCTTAAAAAGAGCGACAAACCAAAAGAGAACACCGACCAGTACTTCAACGCAAAGGAACCTTTTGGAGAACGATGGACTGACAGCTGTCACCATGCATTTGAATCCATCATTGACAAACTCACCACTGCTCCGGTGTTAGGATTTGCCAACCCAGAGCTGCCATATGTGTTACACACTGATGCAAGCACAACTGGATTAGGAGCAGCCCTATATCAGGAGCAGGAGGGAGCCATGCGTGTTATAGCTTATGCAAGCCGTGGATTGTCGAAGAGCGAATCTCGTTACCCAGCTCACAAACTTGGGTTCCTAGCCCTCAAGTGGGCTGTAACTGAAAAGTTTGCTGATTACCTGTATGGAATCCCATTCACAGTGCTCACGGACAGCAACCCGTTAACTTACCTGCTCACCACAGCCAAGTTGGATGCAACAAGCTATCGGTGGATGTCTGCCCTCTCCAGCTTCAGCTTCCAGCTGCAGTACCGAGCAGGGAAACGTAATATTGACGCAGATGGTCTCTCGCAACGTCCCCAGGCCGAGCCTGTGAATGATCAAGTCTCTCAGAAGGAAGAGTGAATTTGTCAGTTCATACACCACCACTTACCTGAGTCTGATGAAGTCACTCGTACCTCCTCCACCTCTTTCAATGCAGTCTGTGAAAGACATCTCGTCTACCCTCCTGTAAACAGTCATAAGAACGGTCCTATCAATCCACTGGTAGCATCTCTTGCCATGATGGCTAAAGCAGTTCCAGACAGCTTTGAACACTGTGATGGATTTCCTGTAATTTCCAGTATATCAGAGGAAGATTTGAAACAACAGAGAGCCGATCCTGCCATCAGTGAAATCCTCTGTCTGATGGAAACTGGGGAAACCCCTCCTCCAGTTGTTAAGAAAGAGCTGCCAGAGCTTCCCATCTTCTTGCGAGAGATGAACAAGCTTGAGTTGAAGGATGAGATTCTCTACAGGAAAAGGCAAGTCGGAGAAGAGGCTCAATACCAGATCGTTTTGCCTGTGAAGTTTAGAGACATGGTACTGAGAAGCCTATATGACGACATGGGTCACATGGGTTTCGACCGAACCCTTGACCTCACAAGATCCAGATTGTTTTGGACCAGAATGGCTACTGATTTTGAAAGGAAGATAAAGACTTGCAGCCGCTGTGTACGTCATAAAACACCACCAGAGAAGGCAGCGCCCCTGGTAAACATCCAAGTCACAAGACCTTTGGAGTTAGTCTGTATGGATTATCTATCAGTAGAACCGCAGTAGAACACAGAAGCAATACAAAGGATGTGCTTGTGATCACTGACTTCTTTACTAAGTACGCACTGGCAATTCCAACTCCTAATCAGAAAGCTCGAACAGTAGCAAAATGTCTGTGGGAGAACTTCATAATTCATTATGGCTTTACTGAAAAACTACACAGCGATCAAGGGCCAGACTTTGAGTCTAAGACAATCAAATAACTCTGTTATCTAGCCGGCATTAGGAAAGCTAGAACAACACGTACCATCCCAGGGGAAACCCTGTTGAACGTTCTAACAGAACTTTACTAAACATGCTGGGAACTCTCAAAGCCCATGACAAAACTCGCTGGAAAGACTTCGTAAAACCACTAGTGCATGCATATAATTGCACCAGACGACCGGGTTCACGCCATATGAACTCATGTTTGGGCGACAGCCTTGGTTGCCCATTGTTCTTGCCTTCAATGTCCCATTGAACAGCAGCAATCAGAAGTCTGACTCTGAGTATGTAAGAGCTTTGAAAACCCATCTTCAAGAGAGTTACCAGCTTGCTAGTAAGAATGCTGCCAAGACTGCAGCCCGGAACAAAATCAGATTCGACAGACGTGTCACTGAATCCACCTTGGATGTGGGTGATCGTGTACTAGTCAGGAGCGTTCGTCTGAGAGGAAAACACAAGCTGGCTGACAAGTAGGAAGAAACGGTACATGTCGTTGTTAGCCGGAAAGGGGACCTTCCAGATTACACCGTCAAGAAACAGAGTTTTACTCTGTTGAAGATGGCTTAGTTTCGTATCCCTATTACGATCAAGTCTCCGAACCGATAACTTTCACCCGGGAGTACACTAGGAATGTGCCTTCCCGAGAGCAGCCCAGTTCTTCTGTTGAGCCTACCTGTACGGGCACTGCAGCAGTCTCCAGCAGCGCTCCAGAGGAATCTGGTGAAGCCCCATCAGGAAGGCCATCCCTACCTAATACGTAAATGGAACCCGTCACCGTAAGTGACCAATCTGAGAAAGACAATTTACCTGAACAATCAATAGACCCACCTGTGGAAAGAACAGAACATGAAACGGAAACAACTGATGCTGAATACTTAGCTGAGACTTCCAATGGAACAGATACAGAGAGATGTAGTGATTCTGAACCTGCAGAAAATGGTGAAGCCACACATCAAGATGAAACTGTGATTGATGAAGACAGGAACGAGGGAGATGGAGGTGAGATTCAGACTTCAGTAAGACGATCCACAAGACAAAGAGAACCTTCTAGACGACTGACACATAACAACCCAGTCACCAAGAAAAAACGTTGACGTGTACGTTTCCATGAACACTGGATACGTAGCATTTCAACGTAAAATAAAGTGTTATACCTACAGTATCCACGCGTGCCGCTGTGGAGGCGGGTTTCGGGGTTTGGGTTTCACGGGTTTCGCGGTAAATTGTGGACACGATTGTTGAGGGGGGGGGGGAGGTAGACTGTTGTTGACAGGGGAGGTGGGGGGGGAAGACACGTTTGTTGAGGGGGAACACGTTAGTTGAAGGGGGGGTAGGGAACACGTTTGTAGGGGGGGAACACGTTTGTTGAGGGGGGGGGGGGGGGGACACGTTTGTTGAGGGGGGACACGCTCGACAACGAGAGTTGGTTTTTATTGAACGCTCGACAACGAGAGTTGGTTTTTATTGAACGAGACTTCAACACGGAACAGCTGCCCGAAACGATGGTCACGTCACCCTCGGTGACGGTGTCGACAACAATGAATAGGGTTAACCCTAACCCTAACCCAATGAATGGGGGAATAGCACCAGCAGGGGGCCATACGTTCTCCTAGCATTTGGTGAAATTGTTACGTAGCCTATATTAATCTTTATTATCTGAATGGGAAATGCAATAATTTAGGACAGATACACCATTAAACGCGTTTCCAATGACATTTCTAGCGAGAAATGTACATTTTCCTTACATAATCTTCAGTCAGTGAATGTGTATGATCTTTATTAATCTTTATTATCTGAATGGGAAATGCAATATTTTAGGACCGATTCTCCATTAAACGTGTTTCTAATAACATTTCTAGCAAGAAATATACTTTTTACTTGCATAATCTTCAGTCAGTGATTGTGTCTGATCTTTAGTTTTATAGTTATTAGGAAGATTTTATCGGCTCGATCGCATGTTTCAACGACGTCAGGTTGTTAGGGACGCTGCTTTCGCTAAACTAGCAGCTCACTTGTTTCCTGCGTTTGTGTTATTAAACCGTTACTTTATGTAACTTTTAATGATATCATCTTGTTAGAAACACGTATATCTGAGAGCCAACCCAGTCGCCAAAAGCATACGTTGACAGTGTACGTTTTCGTGAACACTGGATTACGTCGCATTTCAACATAAAATAGCGTGTTATACACACACACACACACACATACACACACACACACACACACACACACACACACACACACACACACACACACACACACACACACACACACACACACACACACACACACACACACACACCCACAATGCATATCGCTGCTAAATAAATGAATAAATACTAAGGCAGAATAAAGAATAAATTCATTCATTATCATTCAACTTCAACATGTGTTATTACAGTATAGAGTGTTAGAGGGATGACGTATGTTGGCCAACCAGGAAGTGAGCGTCGCCCTGGGTTCCCTTCACAAAAAGACAACAGATTTTTCCATTGGATTTTGGATTATTGCAGGGAGTGTTTCTCAGAATTTTCGATGCTACACAGAACGAAATGTAAACCCATGCAAATAAAGACTTCATGGTCATAATAATTTAAATATCATTATTCTCCTCAGTGTGTAGGGTGGTATTTTATTTTTTTCAACGGGGCTGCATCCAGTCACTTGACAGTCATGGTTGCTATGGTGGTTGCTATCGACCGCCCCCTCTAATCCTTACATGGCTCTAAAAACCACGCGGCAAAGGAGCTGCCGTCAATTGTGTTGTTTTTGTCGTAAACTGGGGTCCGACGGACCCCTGCAGTTTAGACTTCTGATAACCTATTTTTGAAAGCAAAACACCAAGCTCATTGATTTAACGAGGCAGGGTTATTTGAAACAATTTATTAAATAAATATTTGTGAGAGGTCATTCCTTCTCCTGAGTTTGCTTCCTATTTATGTCTAGTGTACAACCCTACTGTCCACAAGCATCACCCCCCCCCCCCCCCATATGGATTTGGAGAATTGTTGCCACGTCCCAGTGGTGGAGGTATCATATATATAAAAGAGGGCATTCAATCATACTACATTAATCAATTAGGAGGCCGAAGCCCTAAAGGAAGTGATGAAATTGGTGACTGGGTCGACAACATCTAAGTAAGCTGTTACTTGAGGTCTCTTATATATCAAAGGGGGTCTCAAAGGACGCATACGCTTCAATCTGTGGCTCCAGCCCTACAGGAAATGACTCAGCAAGTGCTCCATCTCGTTGCACCTGCACCCAGCGGCTCGCTTGCAAGATTTTGGCCTGAAGTTCTTCCCAGACCTACACCGTAGCCATCCAACCTGCATATCTGAGAACCAGGCCTCTCTTTAATAATGACAAAAAGTTATGAGAGAAATACACATTAACTTTTGTCTCATAAGCGGCGTGGTGCCGTCTCCTTTTGACCTTTTGACCCCAGACTTCTGGGGGAATAGCTGAATCAATTCATTAGTCAATCAGAAGCATGTAAATATCTTCCCGGTGGCGTAACCGTTGCAATCGCTTCCAGGCGATTGCAACGGTGCCACACATGAGCATATTCGAACATGTTTAATGGTAGTAATTAGCTGTTGAAATTGGAGGCCTTAATCAATAATGAGCAGCTATTGATTTGCTTCCCGATATAAATTTGTGACAAATGACATGTTATTTAGCATCTAAACGTTGAGCTGAGTCCAATGACACCAAGCATGACACTCTAGCAAATGGTAACATGTATTTTACATGGTACACCTAGGTCTAGGACATGATCTCGGTGTAGCAAGAGGGCGAGCTTGATCTCATTGGACTCAGCTTAACGTGTAGATGCTAAATAACATGTAATTTGTCAAAAATCTCCATCGGGAAGCAAATCTGTAGCTGGTTATTATTGATAAAGGCCTCCAAAATCGACAGCTAATTACTACCCCGAAACATATTCAAATATGATCATGTGTGGCACTGTTGCAATCGCCTGGAAGCGATTGCAACGGTTACGCCACCGGGAAGATATTTACATGCTTCTGATTGACTAATGAATTGATTCAGCTATTCCCCCAGAAGTCTGGGGTAAAGGTCTGCTTGCTTGTTTGCCCCGTTACTCCACCGGGAAGATATTTTCATACTTCTAATGGATTGATTCATATTTTAAGGTCCTCGGAGTGAGACTTTAAGCGGCTGCAGCAGAAGTGTTGAGACGAAAGATGATATCAAGACATTTATAGAATATTCCCATTCACATTATGATTCTTCGTCATAACATCCGACCAAACATCCTTTACATTCACCGAGCAAAGATTATGAAAGTCCGGGCCCCCCCTTCCTGCACTTGGGGTCGACTTGGCCAAGTTTCGGGCAGGAAAGGCCCCCCCTTCCTGCCCTCGGGGGTCCAACCGGGCCAAGTTTCGGTGCGGGGGTCCCAGTTAGGCCCTAGAATATGGTATTCGAATTTCAGGGTGGTAGGACCTTCCTATCTCAAAAACTGTTTTTCCACCACATTCTGAACCATTAGGTCTTGCAGGCCACACTTCTGAGGGGCTTTGTCCAAATGACAGTCCATTTGGGAAAACTTTTTTTCTCTATGGGCTAGAACTACAAATCTTGGATATGTCGTATGAAGTCTGGGGTCAAAAGGTCAAAAGGAGCCGGCATCACGCCGCTTATGAGATAACAAAAAGTTAATGTGTATTTCTCTCATAACTTTTTGTCATTATTGAAGAGAGGCCTGATTCTCAGACATGCATGTTGGACTGTTAGGGTGTAGGTCTGGGAAGAACTTCAGGCCAAAATCTTGCAAGCGAGCCGCTGGGTGAGGTGCAACGAGATGGAGCACTTGCTGAGTCATTTCCTGTAGGGCTGGAGCAACAGGTTGAAGCGTATGCGTCCTTTGAAACCGCCTTTGATATATAAGAGACCCCAAGGTACAGTTTACATAAATGTTCTCGATTCAGTCACCTATTGCATCAATTCCTTTAGGGCTTCGGCCTCCTAATTGATCATTGTAGTATAATTGAATGCCCTCTTTCATATTATATGATATTCCACCACTGGGACGTGGCAACAACTCTCCAAATCTATATGAGGAGGGGGGGGGATGCTTGTGGACAGTAGGGGTGTACACTAGACATAAATAGGAAGCAAACTCAGGAGAAGGAATGACCTCTCACAAAAATGTATTTAATAAATTGTTTCAAATAACCCTGCCTCGTTAAATCAATGAACTTGGTGTTTTGCTTTCAAAAATAGGTTATAGAAGAAGTCTAAACTGCAGAAAATAAAAAACATCCAAGCTGCCTTTTAAGGATACCTTGGAATATCTGTCTATTTTTTAACCATCGGACCCTAGTTTACGACAAAAACAACACAATTGACGGCAGCCCCTTTGTCGCGTGGTTTTTAAAGCCATGTAAGGATTAGAGGGGCGGTCGATAGCAACCACCATAGCAACCATGACGGTCAAGTGACTGGATGCAGCCCCGTTGAAAAAAGGAGACTCAGGAGATTAATGATATTTAAATTATTATGACCATGGAGTCTTTATTTGCATGGGTTTACATTTCGTTCTGTGTAGCATGGAAAAATCGGAGAAACACTCCCATTCAGAATGCATTGGTTTACATTTCGTTCTTTGGAGCACGGTTATTTTTATTTATTTATTTATTTTCAGTGTGTGTGTGTACCACACTATTTTATGTTGAAATGCGACGTAATCCAGTGTTTACGAAAACGTACACTGTCAACGTATGCTTTTGGCGACTGGTTTGTCTCTCAGATAAACGTGTTTCTAACAAGATGATATCATTAAAATTTACATAAAGTAACGGTTAACGATAAAATCTTACTAATAACTATAAAACTAAAGATCAGACACGATCACTGACTGAAGATTAAGTAAGAAGTATATTTCTCGCTAAAATTTTTATAAGCAACACGTTTTGGTCAATCTGTCTTAAAATATTGCATTTCCCATTCAGATAATAAAGATTAATAAAGATCATACTCATTCACTTACTGGAGATTATGCAAGGAAAAGGTATATTGCTTTCTAGAAATGTTATTAGAAACGCGTTTAATGGAGTATCTGTCCTAAAATATTGCATTTCCCATTCAGATAATAAAGATTAATATAGGCTACCCCTGTTGGTGTTATTCCTCAGTGGCGGTTCCTTAGAGGAGGCAACGGAGGCAACTCCTCCTCGTGATTTTCGTAAAAAAATTAAAATAAATTATTATTAAAAAATATGAATTTTTCAAAATTATCTATGTGCAATGTGTGTTTATGACAGAATAATTACATGAAAATGTAGAAATGTTAAAAAACAACAACAAGTGCCTTTGCAAGCACGGAGGCTGGCCTACGTTACTCTCAGCATGTTGTTGTTGTGTCCAGGGTTGGCCACTGAAGGGAGCGGAGGCAAAGAGGCCAAAACTCACTTTTGCCGCCTTTGAGAATAAAAAATAACCAATCACAATTCAGTTTCACTGTTGCGAGGTAAATCATCTATTCCATGTTAAACATAGGAAGGGAGGCCAGCCTCATCTTCTCCTTGCAACCAATCACAAATCAGTATTTCTTTAAATAATGTTCTGAGCAAATTCGTTCTTTCTAGTCAGTTGCCGCGGCTAAGAAAGATTACGACTAACAACGATATCAACATGGAGGAGAATATAATTCAATATCTACAAGAACACAATTTTCGAGGCTACAGTTTGAGCATAAAGAGAATGGAAGATCAACACCGAGACTGAACTTGATCCAGACCACAAAAGCAGGTGGCTCACGAAGCTTCAAGGAGGAGAACTACGCTCGGACGGAATGGCTAGCTGGCTCTGATCGGAAATTATTCTGCTGGCCTTGCATTTTGTTTGATGAATCACCTACACCTAACCCATGGATTTGCATTGGATTTGATGACTTACAGAAGAACTTGCAAAGAGCCATGGAGAGACATGGCAAGTCAAAGAGCCACATTAATTCCAACTTAAAGTTGAAACTGTTTGGACGTGTACAGATTGATGAAGCCCTCAGCCAGGCAGCTAGCATCGCTACCCAGCGGACTTGTGAGAAGAAATCGGGAGATACTACGTAAAATGATTATTGCAGTGGTATATCTTGGGAAGCAAGAGCAGGCCTTCCGTGGGCAGAATGAGTCAGCTGAATAGCCTTAATAAGGGGAATTACGTTGAATTGGTGAAGTCTTACTGTGAGGTAGATCCTGCTAGCTCAACATCTAGAATCAGCCACAGTTTTCAAAAGGACATCAAAAGCCATAAAGAACGACATCATTCATAGCATAGCAATGGTGATTAAGGCAGACATAGATCGCGAAATTAGTGCAGCTCCATTCATCGCCGTGCAAGCTGACGATACAACTGATGTGTCCTGCCAGTGTCAGATCTGTCATCCTTAGATAATGTGAATGAGAAAGGGAATGCGTGCAAACGATTCTTAGGATTTGAGGATGTCAGTGCAGAAAGAGATGCCGCAGCTTTAACTGAAGTTGTAACGGGAACATTAAGAAAGTACAATCCGGAGGAGAAATTAATATAATCTACACTGTTGTATGCATATAGTTTACTCTGTCTTGGTTGTTCAGGGATGGCTGTCCCATTAAATGTTAGTTTACTGTTTTGGTTTTCTAACGAAATAAACGAGTCACGCATTCGTGTGCCCAACGTGAGGAATTGTCTCTTTCCATTTAATGCAATTTCCACAATATTTTATTTATGTGATTGGAAGATACGTGTCGTTGACCCTGTAGGCTGCCATGCCATGCATTACATTTAAGCAGCACGCTCGCACCATGAATGAACTTAACTTTATGAAGTTGAACTTTGTCTGCACGTTTAATTAAAAGTTTAGAAGCATTGTACTCTGCTGATACACTGTTAAGTGTAGTTTACTTTAGTTCTTATCCTTCGACGCCTCCCAACGACGCGTCACGCGAGTATGTTTTTTTTAAAGTTGTGTAGAAAAGACATGCATCTGCGGGTGCACTGCGCGCGTTCATGAATGCGCGTTCATGTTTGCCCTCCCTGGTGAGCTCGGCCAGGAACCGCTACTGCTATTCCTCTATTCATTTGGAATGGAGAAGAAAGCGTGTTCAGGGTCACGCTTTGGTCAGGCAAAGCGTGACCCTGAACACGCCTTGCGATGTGGACCAACGTATCTATTTCACGCCTTGGCGTGATACCGGGTTGGTGTGTGCCACGGAATATCAGTGTCATCAACTTGCATTGGAGCAAATCCGTGGCCACATCACGGACAATTTAAGTGATTCCGTGAGACTACCACGGACTTTGAGTTAAGCGCCCATGGTCAACTCGCTCGTTGAAACGGGGATCCGTGTGTGAGCCACGGAATAACAGTGTAATTTGCTTGCATTGGAGAAAATTCCGTGGCCACATCACGGACAATTTCAGTGATTCCGTTAGACCACCACAGACTTTGAGTTAA
Organism: Gadus morhua; assembly: GCF_902167405.1. Taxonomy (NCBI): domain Eukaryota; kingdom Metazoa; phylum Chordata; class Actinopteri; order Gadiformes; family Gadidae; genus Gadus; species Gadus morhua. The sequence continues at coordinate 31,257,113 of NC_044051.1, read as the reverse complement.
GCCCCCGCTGTGGTCAACTGTGGCACACACAGATTGAAACGGGAATCTGTGTGTGTGCCACGGAATATCACTGTCATTTACTTGCATTGGAGCAACTTCCGTGGACACATCAAGGACAATTTAAGTGTTTCAGTGGGACCACCACTGGTATTGAGTTAAGCGCCCGTGGTCGACTCCCTGGTTGAAACGGGAATCCGTGTGTGAGCCACGGAACATCAGTGTCATTAAGTTGCATTGGAGCGAATTCCGTCCAAATCACGGAAATCTGCGTGTTTCCGTGATGTGGCCACGGATTTCGAGTTAGGCGTCCGTGGTCATTTCACGGATGCCCGTGAAACCAAGTTGCCTCCAACAGTAGAGTAAATGTACGTAAGACAGAGGTTAGTTTCTAGTCCCCATTTTTTGTTGGATGGAGGTGTACATTTGTGGCTTAAGGTGTGCAGACACAGCTGGCCTGTGGCCACGTCTTTGAAGTCAGGGGTCAAAAGGTCAAAAGGAGCCGGCACCACTCCGCTTATGAGATAACAAAAAGTGAATGTGTATTTCTCTCATTACTTTTTGTCATTATTAAAGAGAGGTTGGCATGTTGGATGGCTAGGGTGTAGGTCTGGGAAGTGTGTGTGTGTGTGTGTGTGTGTGTGTGTGTGTGTGTGTGTCCATGGCCCAACCCCGCCCATCCTCTGGTGTTTAATAGTTCTGACTGAGTTTTCATAAAGATTATACAATACATACTGTAGGTATAACGCGCTATTTTATGTTGAAATGCGACGTAATCCAGTGTTCACGAAAACGTACACAGTCAACGTCTGCTTTTGGGGACTGGGTTGGCTCTCAGATATACGTGTTTCTAACAAGATGATATCATTGTTACATCAAGTTACATAAAGTAACGGTTCAAGAACACAACCGCAGAAAACACGTGAGCTGCTAGTTTAGCGAAAGCAGCGTCCCTAGCAACCTGACGTCGTTGAAACATGCGAAAGAGCCGATAAAATAGTCCTAATAACTATAAAACTAAAGATCAGACACAATCACTGACTGAAGATTATGCAAGTAAAAAGTATATTCCACGCTAGAAATGTCATTAGAAACACGTTGAATGGTGTATTCGTCCTAAGATATTGCATTTCCCATTCAGATAATAAAGATTAATATAGGCTACGTAACAATTTCACCAAATGCTGGGAGAACTTCTCGCTGGTGCTATTCCTTCATTCATTTAAATGAGTGGAAGAAAGCGTCTACTCCTCACGCTTTGGTCAGGCAAAGCGTGACGCTGAACACGTCTTGCAATGTGGACCAACGTATCTATTACACGCTTTGGCTTGATACCGTCTCTCTCTCTCTCTCTCTCTCTCACTCTCAAAATGAATGGTTTGATATTCCGTTCTGTGGAAGACGAAAAAGGTGCAACCGTGCTCTGGGACACGATTCAATAGATTAACGGTTGTGCGCATGAACACGCAATCGCATGGTATAGGTGATTTATATATATATATTGTAATTTCACGGATCCCTGTGAGACCAGGGGCCGGTTGCACCAACTGGGCGTAACTAAGCCTGGTCGTAACTGCTAAGTAGGTCTTAGTTACGACCTGGCGTTAGAATGGAACTAACGCCGGTTGCACCAACGGGACTTACGCCTGGTCTTAACTACGCCCGGTCTTAGCCATGCGCGGCCATGTGAATGTTCCATGGTCGACTCGCCCATTGAAACGGGAATCTGTGTTTGTGACACGGAATATCAGTGTCATTTACTTGCATTGGAGTAAATTCCGGGCCGTGTGTGCCACCAATATCAGTGTCATTTACTTGCATTGGAGCAAATTCCGTGCCCATATCACGGAAATCGGCGTGTTTCCGTGATGATCCCACTGATTTTTCTCTCTCTCTCTCTCTCTCTCTCTCTCTCTCTCTCTCTCTCTCTCTCCCTCGCTCTCAAAATGAATGGTTTGACATTCCGTTCTGTGGAAGACGAAAAAGGTGCAAACGTGCTCTGGGACGCGATTCAATAGATTAACGATTGTGCGCATGAGCACGAAATCGCATGATATAGGTGATGTATATATATTTATTGTCATTTCACGGATCCCTGTGAGACCAGGTCGACTCGCCCATTGAAACGGGAAACCGTGTGTGTGCCACGGAATATCAGTGTCATTTACTTGCATTGGAGCAAATTCCGTGCCGTGTGTGTGCCACAAATATCAGTGTCATTTACTTGCATTGGAGCAAATTCCGTGCCCATATCACGAAAATCTGCGTGTTTCCGTGATGATCCCAAGGATTTTGAGTGAAGCGTCCGTGGTCATTTCACGGAATCCTGTGAGACCAGGTTGTTGCTAATATATTGCATTAATGTTAAACGGGATGCAATTAAAACTTCCTTTTTACTGTACTGTAAAAGGCTTCCTTTTACAGTACGGTTTCAGCTTACTTACTGGGTAAATTGTCATGTTTTACTTAGTAACGTTACAGGACATACATGGTACAAGTTTGTGTTGATTGAATGGAAAAGGGAATAATCTATTACAAATTATATGTTAAGAACCTGGTAATACCATGGAAACAAATGAGGCTTCCTTTTACAGTACAGTTTCAGCTTACTTACTTGGTAAATTGTCATGTTTTACTTAGTAACGTTGCAGAACATACATGGTACAAGTTTGTGTTGATTGCATGGAAAAGGGAATAATCTATTGCAAATTATATGGTAAGAACCTGGTAATACCATGGAAACAAACAATGCTTCAGTTTACAGTACTGTTTCAGCTTACTTGCTGGGTAAATTGTCATGTTTTACTTAGTAATGTTGCAGAACATACATGGTACAAGTTTATGTTGATTGCATGGAAAAGGAAATAATCTATTGCAAATTATATGGTAAGAACCTGGTAATACCATGGAAACAAACAAGGCTTCCTTTTACAGTACAGTTTCAGCTTACTTACTTGGTAAATTGTCATGTTTTACTTGGTAACGTTGCAGAACGTACATGGTACAAGTTCCAGTTTACTGCATGGACTGGAATGTATCAATTACAATTATATGGTAATAACGTGTTAACACCATGGAAACAAACGGCTTCGTACCCAGTATTTAAGATGTACCATAACCCTAGAGTAAAACTGTTTCTGCTGAGGTTGTTACCAGGTAAGTAATTCCATAGTTTCTAAGGTAAATCTAATAAGCCCTTTCTAAATGGGTGTAGCTATTAATTATAACTATGTAAGAAAAAGTAATTTATTGGGAAGTACTATGCTAACTTCCAGACATGGGGGAATAGAGTCACATGACTTGACTCGAGTCGCAAAAATTCGCAAATCAGAGCGTCAGACTGGACTGTGCTCAGCGTACCGCAAAAAAATTAAGAGGGTTCAAGTTCCAGTCCCCAAATTCAGTTGAACCACTACCTGGACATTTGTGATGGACAGAGCTGCCTTCAGTTTTGGGCCATGAACGGGCGCACCCTCCCGTCTTTGTTCATGGTGGAGGTAAGAGTTATGGCAGTCCCTGCATCAAATTCACCTGTTGACCGTGTGTTCAGCCATGATGGGGTGATAATGTGACCCCATCATTCACAACTCAGTGACAAAGTACTGTCAATTTTTTTTTTTTGCAAATTCAATGCATTTTAAGTCGATGTTTGCTGCGAGGCAGCAAGATTGCTACCAGCTTTCAGGCTTGTGTATTACTATTTCCCCTTCCTACAGTATGTGTATGTGATATTACTTTTGAAATATTCTTTTTTTTCCATGTCTGATGCCATGTGTTGCAAATAATATTCTACAACATGTAGTGAGATGGAGTGATTGACTTGAACTGTTCTCGTATACAGCCACCTAGAGTTTCTACTTGATTCTGTTCATAGGTTCGAGGTAATGATCAAAAAAACATTTTCAAAGTTATTGTTAATGTTAATACATTGTTATTGTTAATGTTGAAATAAAACTCAACTTATGAACCACTCTCTTTACTGACTTTTACATGTGGAAACTGGGTTAGATCATCAGATTCTTGTATGACTTGACTTGTGACTTGCTTGACCTGAGCAATGATTTGACTTGTGACATGCTTGATTTTCACCACAGTGACTTCGGACTTGCTTGAGACTTGAAGGTTATGACTTGAAACTTGCTTGTGACTTGCACATGAGTGACTTACCCCCACCTCCGTTAAACTCTAGATAGTACATCATTGAACTGGTGCTTTTACCAACATAAACCTTGGATAACTACAAGTGTAACTTGAATTAATAGGTGTTTCTAAGAATTGGTTGCATAAATTCCTAGGAAGTACACAATCATATTTGAGTTAATACCAACCTAAAACAGTTACAGTTACTGCAGAGTACTTAGTTGAGTTGATGGGTAATAGTGGAGGTTTTACTGAGTACTTAGGAAAAATCTGTAAATCTGTAAACCGTTGCTTCATGGTGGAGGTAAGAGTTATGGCAGTCCCTGCATCAAATTCACCTGTTGACCGTGTGTTCAGCCATGATGGGGTGATAATGTGACCCCATCATTCACAACTCAGTGACAAAGTACTGTCAATTTTTTTTTTTTGCAAATTCAATGCATTTTAAGTCGATGTTTGCTGCGAGGCAGCAAGATTGCTACCAGCTTTCAGGCTTGTGTATTACTATTTCCCCTTCCTACAGTATGTGTATGTGATATTACTTTTGAAATATTCTTTTTTTTCCATGTCTGATGCCATGTGTTGCAAATAATATTCTACAACATGTAGTGAGATGGAGTGATTGACTTGAACTGTTCTCGTATACAGCCACCTAGAGGTTCTACTTGATTCTGTTCATAGGTTCGAGGTAATGATCAAAAAAACATTTTCAAAGTTATTGTTAATGTTAATACATTGTTATTGTTAATGTTGAAATAAAACTCAACTTATGAACCACTCTCTTTACTGACTTTTACATGTGGAAACTTGGTTAGATCATCAGATTCTTGTATGACTTGACTTGTGACTTGCTTGACCTGAGCAATGATTTGACTTGTGACATGCTTGATTTTCACCACAGTGACTTCGGACTTGCTTGAGACTTGAAGGTTATGACTTGAGACTTGCTTGTGACTTGCACATGAGTGACTTACCCCCACCTCCGTTAAACTCTAGATAGTACATCATTGAACTGGTGCTTTTACCAACATAAACCTTGGATAACTACAAGTGTAACTTGAATTAATAGGTGTTTCTAAGAATTGGTTGCATAAATTCCTAGGAAGTACACAATCATATTTGAGTTATTACCAACCTAAAACAGTTACAGTTACTGCAGAGTACTTAGTTGAGTTGATGGGTAATAGTGGAGGTTTTACTGAGTACTTAGGAAAAATCTGTAAATCTGTAAACCGTTGCTTCATGGGATTCCCCATGAAGCATTGTGACGTCTTACTGGTCCTACACAGGCCTCATGCATGAGTAGAAGACATATTAAAGATGAGGCAAACAGTGTTTTAGTCAGAGATTTGTTTATTTTTTAGTAAACATTAAAATATCATAATTCAAAGAACTCAGCAATATATTAAAAATAATGTTAAAATATAACAATATTTGGTTTACAATTAACAGAAATATCATTCATGATATACAGCGAGATTCGCTTGGTTCAGTTTATGGACACAATTGCTGCAACTCTATAGACTATAGCACACGAGAAGGCGCTAATATGATTGTAAAGTATGTAAATGCTCCTGATGCCATTTTGTGAAACAATAACTTGATGAAGTAAACAAATACCTTTATTTAGAGTTAGGCACTGAAATTCTGGCATGAAGCCAGGGGAAGGGTGAGTGTTTTTTACATGGCCGTCTCGTGGAACACCAGGTTGCCGTTGGTGGCACTGCTGTGTTTGTTGCTGGGGTGACTCCTGTTCTCGTAGGTCTGTGAGCAAGAGGGAGAGGGATTTTGAAACGTTAATTTTGCGTTCTTGTAAAGGAACTAATCCCGGGTTTCTACTCAAAATGCAGCGTTCTGTTGCCGTATCAATATTTGTGACCAAACCCCCATCAGAGCACTAAACTCTGCAGTTATTTTTGTCAGTTTTGAACCTCTTAGTGGACCTTGTACAATATTTTAGATCAGGCTCAGACACTTTCAATGCTTTTTACACACACTTGTTTGTTGTCCTTTACATTGTCTGTATCACATGTCGTAATGCGCTGTAACTCATACCATGCAAATTTGATAGGATATGGAAAATCTTTTTTCAGCACTCATACATTGGGGGTATGAATCTTAATTTTTGTCACCATTTGATCTGGATTCTTGGGAAACAATTCTAATCGAACCGATTCTAGATTAAAAATTGATTCTCGATTCAGTACATAGGGGAGCTTATTTCCTGTTCTACTCCAGGCTCAGTGTGTTAGGAAAGACGGTGTGGCAAATCATGGCATTAAGTGTGCATAAAATTATGTATTTTATGTATTTGAAAAAGTAAAATCAACTGATTGCAATAATTTAAACACAGAACCCCTAATATAAATGAATGAATTGATCTAAACTCACTTGCAGGTGTCTTGAAATTAAGTCTCAATGAGGACCAGCAGGACTCACCTGCTTCGCGGAGGCTAAGAGGTCCTCTGCCTCCTGCTGGCCGGTCTGCTGCACCATCTTATAGAAGATGCCCTCAGGGTCTTGCAGGAGGGTGTAGGGCGCGTCGTAGGCCTGGATCTCCCCCGCGTCGAGCACCTGGCCCAGGAATGGAAATTTACTTTTTTGTCCATCAGCCACCCCTTTTTTTTACCAGCCACTTTTTATACGCTATATATATTTTCTTAATATATGCGTACATTTTAAACAATATAATAGTAACAATAGATAAGAAAAGTGTTTTTCATACACATAATTTTCTCCATCAGAAGTGATTTTTACTGTAATTAGGTGCTACCAAGGAACTGAGTTGAAAATGTTACACTCTTACCGCATATGATAAACAATACACAGGTATCTGCCATATTAAGTCATGTTTATTTCAAAGGTATTATGATGACAAGTTTGGGGATAATTCATCTATACAAAGTATTTTCAATAAAAAACCAATTGACATATTAACAATAAAACAACATGCATGGCTACACCATCATAAGTCAATAGGAACATTTGTTTTTTTATATTTTTATATTATATGTGACTGCATACAAATGTGTCCAAAGACATGGTAACTAACGTATGATGGTAAGCATTATTGGCCCTTAACACTAATATTCAGAAAAAAACACTGCCTCTAAAGGCTATTGGCTTAAGCAATACAAGTAGAGGCATATACTTGAACTTTATACCCTGAACTTTTAAACGTTGCAAACGTGCAAAAACATAATTATATATTTATGTGGCATTCAGTCCAATGTTGAAAATATATTCGGGATTCAGCAGGCCAATGCTGTGGTAAAGTGTGCAAAGCATGATCAAGTGTTTCTTTCTGTTCAATAGATATAACTTTATCGATCCCCTGTAGGGGAAATGTGTTAATGTTTGTCCATATAAAACAATAATGGTAAAAAATAAACACAAAACACAAGGGTAACTGAGTAAGTCAAACCGTCCAATCTGAAGGCTCTACTTAACCACTCCCCCTACTTACTTCCACCAAGGCAAAGCGAACAGAACTGAGTAGGGGAGGGCGTAGCCCAACTAGTTTGTGAATGACCCAGAGAAACGCAACGCAAATTCAATGTGAACTTGTACGAGTCTTTAATAAAATCCCGGACGATTTTGAAATCCCGCCACACATTTTCGCCACACAAGTGTCTGAAAAAGAGGACATGTCCGGGCAAAATAGGATGTCTGGTTACCCGACGTACGGGAAACCCATTTCATTCCTAACTGTAACATTGTTAAATAGCGGCCCAATTTGGTGGGCGCTATCCTGGTAATTTCTCTGCGTGAGAAATATGAAGTGTGGCGTGTGAGCGTGTGCATGGGTTGAATTGCGTGTGTGTCTCACGCTAAATGCGTGAGACTTGAGAGCCCTGTTACTGGTATATTATCCCGGATGTTGACAGTCACAGTTCAGCAAAAGAGGCGTAGAAGAAGAAGGGGGCCGGATGTTGACAGTAATGGTTGTGGAACTGTGCAGCGCCGTATGACGAATGTATTAAATATGCAAATTTCATCAGACCGGACTGGAAAGTTTTACCCGACACAGTGGCGGGTGAAGTGACACAATTCACCCGCCACCATACAAATCCACGCGCAAATGGCGTGTGGCGGGTGTTAATTTCCATCCCTGACCTGGACACACAGTGGCCTCTCAGGTCAAAAGCTGCTCCGTAAAGACAGGTCAGGAACACTAAAGAAGAGCTGCTGCTATGTTTTTTTTCCTTTTGTCAACCCAATGCTGACTTAAGTTTGCTTACAAGGTTGTGTCTGATCAACAGATTTCTAAAGATGTTTGCGGTTGACCAATCAAAGGTCCTCGGATTCACTAGATTCAGCCTTAACGCACGGTTAGTACTCATGGTAACTGGTCAAGAACTGCAGCTTAAAACCAGCATGGGTGGTATAGTACAGTAGACTAAGGTTTCTGTAAGGTAAGGGGAGGAGGTTTAGGAGGAAGAGTTAGGAGGAACAAGCAAGAGTGAGGAGTGGTGGGAGGAGGGGTTGCTAGAGGAGAAGAGGGTCACTCGCCATGATACGGTCGCTGTCTATGATGGTGTTGAGCCTGTGAGCGATGGTGAGAACTGTGCAATCTCTGAACTTGTCCCGGATCGTCCTCTGGATCAGCTTGTCCGTCCTATGGTGGGAAATAAAAAACTCATACTTCAAGAGCAACCGAAACCAAGGGGGAGCAACAGCGGCACCCTGCTGGTCAAACACACTCTACTACAAGCGCAGACTCCATCTCTTGGCAGTACCTGGGGTCTACGTTGGCTGTGGCCTCATCGATGATGAGAATGCGGTTCTTCCTCAGGATGGCTCTGGCCAGACATACCAGCTGCCTCTGGCCCACGCTAAAGTTGGAGCCCGACTCGGCCAGTAGCGTCTCCATCTTGGTCGGAAGCTCCTCTACCACAGACTTCAGCTGAACCTGCAACCGGAGTACACAGAGAACCCAACACACGGAACCACTTCCTTCAAAACACAGAACAACTTCCTTCAACACACATAACTACCTCCTTCAACACAAGGAACTAATTCCTTCAACACACGGAACCACTTCCTTCAACAACCGGATCCAGTTCCTTCATCACACGGATCCACTTCCTTCAACATAGAACCACTTCCTTCAACAAACAGAACCACTTCCTTCAATGTGTTTGTTCATATTGTAACTGTTCTGGAGACAGGGTTTTTGTTAAGGATTTGTGCAGGGGCAGAAGGGCTACTAGCCTCTTGCAGAGAGTTCCAGAGCTCTTCATCAGAGTGCTGGCTGAAAGGGTCCAGGTTCTTCCTCATGGTGTCAGTGAACAGCACAGGATCCTGGGGAACCAATCAGAGGAGACCTCAGCAACAGACCCTCCAGAATCATGTTATGAGCCAGCCGTCTTCTCCCAGAAGCAGGAGTAGGAGGAGTACCTGAGGAATAATGGACATCTTCTGGCGCAGGTCGTGGAGGCCGAGCTCAGAGGTCAGTATTCCGTCCACGTAGATCTTCCCCTGGGGTTCTGCCAGGCGGAACAGGGCCGACACCAGGGAGCTCTTCCCAGCACCGGTCCTCCCCACCACGCCCACCTGAAGGACACACACAGCATAACCAATCACACTACAGATCTCAACCGATCATCCCTGGAAGTTGCAGAGTTGAGGCCGGCAGTCAACCAAGATGTCCCACCTTCTCCCTGGGTAGGAACGTGGCGTTCATGTTACGGAGGACCACAGGCCCATCTGCACTGTAGGAGAAGTTGACCCCGTCAAAGGTCACCAGGCCTTGGCTCGGCCAGTCAAGCGGGGGTCGCTTCTCGGTTTCCCATGGTGCTTCGCTCTCCAGCTCTGTGTACTCCATCACTCGCTCCACTGAGATCATCTTAAGAGAGAGAGTTATGTTTTAATCTGAACAAGGCCCCCAATTTTATACGTGAGGCCGGTTAGCCGTTTCAAAATCATGCGATTTATATCCACATCACAGATTGGGTGAGTGTCATCAAGATGAATGATGGATGGATCAACCCCACTGGTCACCTATCTACTGGACTGTACCAATTGGTAGGCTCGAGTTGGATCAATCTATCATAAATCAACATTCCAATACAGGACCTCACAAACACATCTTAATTGCTAATTGACGCCAGACTAAGTTAGGATCCAGCTGTCCTTAGTATGTCAGAGCAGAGCTTCTGGGGGAGACGGCACAGAGCCTGGGAAAGAAACAGAACTGAAAGAGGCTAGAGTTATGTCTTGTTTCCTCTATCATAGATCTTCTAAGAAAACGAATTTGCGTGAGTGGATAAAGCAAAGGAGAACCTGTTAAGGAAAAGGGCGAGAGAGAGTAAAAGGAAACAGGGTTTATTCGGACACGGGGTAGGTGACAAGCTGGGGCGAAGCAAGCGGTAGTCAGGCAGGTGAGGGTTAGGCAACAGGGAGTCAGTCAGGCAGGCAAGGACTTGGCGACAGGCGGGTAGTCAGGCAGGTGAGGGTTCAGCGTCAGGCAGGCAGTCAGACAGGCAAGGACTCAACGACAGGTGGGTAGTCAGGCAGGCAGGGGTTCGGCGACAGGTAGGCAGAGTGACGGACGGAGAACGGAGGGAAGAGGGGTATCAAGAGAATGGGAACACCGATACGAACTGGGTAGTTGTAAACGACAAACTGGCGCCGGTTGGATGGAGATCCCCGGCTGAAGTAGGAAGTGGAGATTGATGATTGAAGACAGGTGTGACGGAAGTATGAGGTACAGTGACGTCGAGTGGCCACTAGATGGGGGTGTTGGACTGCGTAGCAGGACACGACGTGACAGGACCTCATTGTAGTGCTCCAATGACCGTTCCACACAGTGTTGATTTGAAACCTTTTTTATAGTTAACTATTGTGTGTCAACTTTGTGTACGCCAATTGCGAGCTTACAGATCCCCACAGCTACATGATTGGTCTAAACAAATATGAAGTGAAGGTTCACTCAGATTTCAGCTCTCGCTCTGATGTGTGAGCCTAACAACAGACTTACCAAGTTTTCCACTTCTGCTGACTGCCGGACTCCCCACTGGAACATCCCCACGATGGAGATGGCGTAGGACAAAGCCAACCCCACATCCCCTGCACCAAGGTCTAACAGAAGAACAAAAGCATGACACGTTAAGCCACCAATCAAACATGCATTGAGAACGCTCAGGCCATTAATTTCATAGCTTTTGTGTTGAGCTACCTCAATCCCAAAAGTTTCGTCTTGAACCTGGAACAGAAGGGGTATTGAACCCAGACCCTGGCCGTTCAGAAGTGGTATTGAGCCCGGTACACAGAAAGCCGTACAAGCAGAGTTTTCTTACCATCTCGGATCGACATGCAGGCAAATGTGAGGATGATGACAAAGACGGCGCACAACAGGTCCAGGCGCATGGCGAACCAACGTGTAGTGCACAGTAACAGGTACCAGGTCTCTGAAAGCAAAAGTAAAGTTTGTATCACTAAATTGGACTGGGCCCAGCGGTGTTATGCTTATGTTTGATTTCCAATGTGTCTAATACAAGTCATTTGCACAGTACACATAGTACAGTGATCCATGGCATCAAAGAAAAGGGGCAGGGAACCTGAGTGCAGGTCCTGGTGGGCGTCAAACACGTTCTGGAAGCGCTGCTCGGCTCTGAAGGCCCTGATGGTCCACAGGCCCTGTAGCGAGGAGGACAGGTGGGAGAACATGGGACTTCGAGCTGCAGGAAGGAGCACAAGGAGCAGGAAGTTGACCTCACATAGGGCAGGGAGGTAAACCCCCTCTTGGAGGATCATATCATGTGATACTTGTATGTTAAGCAACGGTGGCACTAGGTCCTCAAGGGTTCCATTTTGGAATACCCGTGGCCCTAACTTCGTGTTCTCTCAACCAATCACAGCATCTTTCAAGTGACAAAATAGACTGGTTAACATGATGGACCACAGCAAAGGTCTTGGCTATTTATGTGCTAGCCTTACACCTGTGTGCTAGCTGTGGTAGTGCTGTGAAAATGAGAAGGAACTGCTGAACAACATTAGCATAAAGACATGAGCCTAAGGCCTGTTGGGGGTAATTACTGGTTCTCTCAAGTCGCTTGATGTCCCTGGAGGTCTTCAGGAAGTAGCGGCGAAGGAACACAAAGATAATGAGGAGCGGTACGACCAGGATTAAGATCCAGGGAACGACTGACGCTGCCACCGCGATCACACCGACCATATGCAGGGCAATCTGCCGGAGACAACACAGACAATTAATTGACTACATTGAACCTTATTTACCCATCCCTATATCTCTGTACAACAAGTGAGGTTGAACACTTGATTCTGATTGCAGCACTAAATGTGTCCAAGGCAATTGGATTCTGAACAGCACCTGGCAGGCGTCCACAAAGGTCCAGGGGAGAACCAAGTCCACCTCACCGATGTCCTTGGAGAACCTGTTCAGAACCCTGCCTGAACCACAGAGAGCAAATGCAGAAAACCACGTCAGGTCCGAAACTCTCAGAGAAATGACCGTCAAAAGAATGTCATTCCTCCAGCCTTCTTTTTTTTCTTTATTGATGGATTTGTTTTGTATTTAACCGAAGCGAATGTGGATTGAATCACTAATATATTTCCTAATATATTTATATTTATCACCTGCATACACCTGCATGCATACATAAATACATAAGGCTTAGGAAATATATATTTAGTATATATATTTAGAAGCATAATCATAATGATCAACAACGGTTTTCCATTATCAAAACAAACACGTTTAAACGTTTGATATACATCTAGACATGAATGACTCCATTCGGATTTCAATAAGAACAAACTTCTCCTACCGATGGGGTTCACGTCGAAGAAGTGCACGGGCGTGCGCAGTATAGCGTTGAACATGCGTTTGTGCAGGGTCTCCGTGCTCTTCACCAGCACATAGATGAAGAGCATTGCCCTGACGAGCCCAAAAATGAGCGTGGCTGCAGTCAGACCTGAAAGCACATCAGCATAGTGTTTTGCAATGACCCCGAGACACATGTGGAGGCACGTTTTAAAAAAAGATTTGGAGGTACCGAATACATTTAATTGAAGTATTTGCTTCATCAATACAGTGTCCCTTTGATCTTCGAGACAACTTTTTCATTGTCTTCGAAAACCTTACACTTTCTGGTCACCACTTGGGACCAAAAGACCAATTTAAGTTTCTCATATGTAGGGAATCTTAACTTCCCTTTCCTGTGTTTTTAGGATTAGTTGTATTTATTTCATGGTCAATGTATATTTTAATGACTCCTTGTGTCTATAGAGGTTTACTGCTGTACCTAAATCAAACACTCATTATTAATGGCAAGAGCTACACCTCTGTTTACCTAATTTGAAAAGGTCCCATTAATGGTTCTCCCAATGGGCGGCGTTTTCATCTTTATTCAGGGTCACTAAACCAATCTAAGTGTCTGCTGACTAACCTGATCGGTGAATGGAATGGATCGCAGCAAATGTGATGCATCTCATTAAGGCAAGCTACTTATCGACTCAAAGACAAGATGGCGCCGACGGGTGAACTACTGATGGTATTGTGTGTATAAGATATCCTTTTTAGTAAACAATCCGTACACTTACAAAGTTATCAATGCCTCATTTTATATGTTAAGACCCTTATTATACTACCAAAGGAGTGTCGGGCTACTTCCAGCCTTGTAAGTGGTTAAAAATAGCGAATACGTTTTTACCATGAGACATGCCCCGATTTTATAGCGTTTTGGTAGAATCGGCTAAAAACAGCCAACATAAGAATGCGTCTATGTGCTGTGTTTGTGCTATGAAAACAAGTTTTTTTTTCCCCTCACCTCCGTAGATTCCCAGGTAAAAGGGTATATCCAACACTTCAGTGGCGTTGTTGGTGTGATTTTGGATTGAAGTGGTGCAACCCGTCAGGTTGCTTTGCTTATCGGCCCTGATGAAAATAAGGTCGCAAACTTATTTTAATGCTGACTTTCGAGACTAGATCCAAATAGATGGCTATTTACAATCCCAGTTTTTATCGATTGTGGCTAATCTTTAAGGTACTCAAGTTCTTAAATGCTATACTTTTATTCAAGTTAGCTGTCAAACCTAAAGTAAAAGGCTTGCGTGAAAACATGAATGGTTATAGATTTACCAATAAGACATCCACCAGTCCTGAAGGACGTAGGCCATCTAGGTGGGCGAAGAGCAGAAACAAAAAAAATAAACAAAGTACATCAACTGTTTTTGATTACAGAAAAATCATTTTTACCGATAATAATCACCATTGACTCACTACTCTTCTACCAGTCACTCAATTGTGTTCATGATGTGTTCATGATGTGTGCAAAGAATTCACGCAAGAAACTGAAAAAATTCTGAATGTGCTTTCGGCACCTAAATAAATCCTTGATCAAGACTTTTTTTGGACGCCCATTGCTTGCAAATGTATCTGCTTGCTAACAGCTGGCGGTGAGCATTTAGCTTACCTGAGCGGATATGTTGACCACAAAGAGCAACAGCAAAACAAAGACGTTAGCTCCAGCACGTATGTACTTGTAGTACATGCCCATCCCGATAGTCCCCTGCAGACGGCTCTCCTCCACAGCTGTCTGGGTGTGTTCTGCCTTTAGAAATGAAACAATAACACCTACTAATGTAGCGGCTTAGATAGTTGCCCTAATGTAGCAGAAAAAATACTTTTTAAGCAGTGTTATCAAAGACAAACCGTGTTAGCATTTGTGTAATGGACTGTGTTATCAACAAGCTATACAGTGTTAGCATGAAAGAGACAGTGTAAGCGTTAGAGACAAACAGTGTTAGTATCAAGCTATACAGTGTAAGCATCAAAGAGACTGACTAAGCATCATAGGCAGTGTTGCGACATCAAAAGCATTGGTGTCAGTGTCCCACCGGAATCTGTTCTGCTTCATCGTTGACCGTGGGTGAGGAGGTGCTGGAGACGGTTCGGCTGCGAGCCAACTCCTCCGACATCGCCTGCTGTTCCTCTTCGTCCTCTTTTTTCAGCAGAGAGGTGAAGTCCAGTCCAGACTTCTGCAGCTCTGTGTACCCCCCCTTGGCCACCACATTACCCTGAGATCGAGACATCACAGGGGTTGGCTAACGTTTCACATTTTACATACATAACACAAACGACTATGACTATCTGGGTTTCAGATCAAATAACAAAATCATTCAAGTTTTTACTTTTCTTACTTTGAATGGCAACATAAAACCCAAATGCTAAATGCTAAATCTGGTGTAAAATGGATCTGGGATATGTTTAGTATGATAATGAGTTGGAGTGTTTGTTTGGGAGCAATAAAATGCATATAGACGCATTCTTATGTTGGCTGTTTTCAGCCGATTCTACCAAAACGCTATAAACTTGGAACAATCGGGGTATGTCTCATGGTAAAAACTAATTCGCTATTTTTAACCACTTACAAGGCTGGAAGTAGCCCGACACTTCTTTGGTAGTATAATAAGGGTCTTAACATATAAAATGAGGCATTGATAACTTTGTAAGTGTACAGAATGTTTATTAAAAAGGATATCTTATACACACAATACCATCAGTAGTTCACCCATCAATGCCATCTTGTCTTTAAGAGTCGATAAGTAGATTGGAAAACACAGAGCTTGCGTGTTGTTGAAGGAAGTCACAAGCTGTGTTCGCCAAGTTTATAGCGTTTGGTAGAATCTGCTAAAAACAGCAAACTTAAGAATGTGTCTATGTGCGCTTTTTTGCTCCCAAACAAACATTCCAACTCATTATCATACCAAATATATCCCAGATCCATTGTAGACCAGATTTCTCCTTTAAGGGCTGTATGTGATTGGTCTGGTTTTGCCATACATGAGCAAACATGACACGTAGACTGCTCTGTGATTCGATGGAGGAGGGGCATGTACAGACCCCCTTAAGAACCAGGATCTGGTCAGCGGCTTTTAGGTACTGCAACTGATGGGTGACCAGGATCCTGGGTTTGTCCTTTAGAATACCGCAGATACACCTGGAGGGGACACACACGCAAACAGAAATGTCTGTTAAGGCGCGAAAAGACCTTGCAAAATATAGGCTACTAGTAGAAGCAGGCTAGTGCAGAATGGGTACCTGGCAGTAATACACAATATTTGTCAGGATCTTTGATGTTTATCCAAAGGTTGTTGAGGCAGAGAGTTGCTGCCAGATTAAGGACAACGAACATGTCCATTTGGTTACTAAAGCCTTGGTACTGCGGGATTGGATTTGCTTAAGTTCCTACCCAGGACTTTCTTCTCTCACCCCAATCCCAGCCACAAACCTATCGTCTGACAGCAAATGAAGGATTCTTATTTTATATTGGATTATTATAAATAATAGTATCAGTGGTCACTTTTCAAACAGGTGCCTTCCGACCTCGGCGTCCACGGCACTGAGAGGGTCGTCAAGGAGATAGATGTCAGCATCCAGGTACACAGCTCTGAGAAGCACACACACACACAATACATACTGTACCATACTAAATAAGTGAGGTGATACAGATACTGTGGTACTACATCAGTCCACCCTGAGGTTCTACGGTACTATAAGCGGTAAAACCTGTGCTACTACAGTACTATAGTAGGGCTGTCAATCCTCCCCTCAAATCATATTCAAATTTCTAATGCTTCTTATGTTGAATATTCGAATAATATTCTAATATTTTAATGTTTTTTTTTTTTTATATCATTATATACACCGATACCATCTTATTATTAGGCCTACGTCCCGCGTCCACTAGAGGGCGCGTCAACCAAATCTGTTATGCAACATTTGCAACAAGTTTTACCAAATCAATACAAAACTTATATAAATAGGCAAGATATAACGCCAGAAATATTCAAGCAATGATGTTTAATGAAAAAGCTGATGTTCAATCATTCAAATACACACACACACTGCTATTTTACGATCTTATTCTTGGCTGTTTTGACCATTGCTCTTCCTCAGCCGCCAACTGTTCTGCGTACTCCGAGTAATGCACTGAATGGAGGTGTGCGCTCATGTTGCTCGTAGTCGAGTGGTACTTTAACGACTTGCAGCATAATTTGCAAATGACGGTTTCTCTGGATGTAATCTTCCCGTTTCTCGATGGAAATCCGAAAGTTATGCTTTCCATCTCTGTGTCTGCTCGCACGCTGCTTCCCACCATCTTGTAAGCATACAATGCCGAACGTCACGATGCACGACGTTGACTTTGATTTGCGTCGTTGCTAGGCAAAAGTTAAATGTAATTCTTGACTTGTCAATAAAATTTGCTAAAAAAATAAATAAAAAAAAGTTTGAACGTTAGTTGCCGCACTCGAATGTTCTCCTTTTTTAAAAATTCGAATTATATTCGAATAGCGAAGTTCGTTTTGACAGCCCATACTATAGCAGTCAACGCGGTTTTTTCTTTTATTACTGTGCGTTCGCAACAAACGCGAAATTTGTCGCCCGTTCGCCTTGTCACCGAAGTTTTGTCGCGCCACACATCATAATCTGTCGCTGTGCAAGTTTTGTCGAATTTGTCGCGCCACAACAAGATAACCACCATTGCATGTCTTTACCTTTTGTGGGAGAGGGAGAGACGTTGGAGGACCCGACGCAGTATATTCATAATATTGTAATGACCACGGAAGAGGCAGTGAATGAAGTATTGAATAGACAGAGATTTATTAGATAGGCCTACCTAATAAACCGTTGGAACACACAAGACGCGACAGGGCGACAGGATCCCATACAAAGTGAACATATAGACGTGTTTCGGGCAAATTTTTCGCGAGAGAAAACGGGCGACAAGTTTTGATTTGTCGCGCCACACTTTTGCCGTGCACAGGCGAGCACGTTCACGAGAATTTGTCACGCGAAAAATTTGCTCAAGTTCAAATATTTGAACTTTGACGCGAATTTCGCGTTATGACAGCCAATCAGCGTTCAACCGCGTGGCCACTGAGTCACATGTGTAACGTAACAGCCAATCAGCGTTAAACCGTCAAACTCAGTGCAGTGCAGTCCGGGATGAACTGCAGCATGGAGGAGAAAGTGAATGTTGGCGTTTGCGACTCCCGGAGCTCTATATATAATATAATAGTATGTAATATAATATTTGTATGCATAATATCACGGCCAAAAGCTCTGTGCGCCTCCGGATGGCCATAGCGCGGGGAGCTCTCATAGGGATTGGGCTTCTCTGGGTTTGTTTACCGGCGTTGCTATGTTTCCGGTCTTGTGTGTTCCAACGGTTTATTAGGTAGGCCTATCTAATAAATCTCTGTCTATTCAATACTTCATTCACTGCCTCTTCCGTGGTCATTACAATATTATGAATATACTGCGTTGGGTCCTCCGACGTCTCTCCCTCTTCCACAAAAGGTAAAGACATGCAATGGTGGTTATCTTGTTGTGGCGCGACAAATTCGACGAAACTTGCAAAGCGACAGATTATGATGTGTAGCGCGACAAAACTTCAGCGACAACGCGAACGGGTGAACAATTTTGCATTTGGTGTGAACACAGTTATGAGAGCTCCCCGTGCTACGGCCATCCGGAGGCGCACAGAGCTTTTGGCCGTGATATTATATATACAAATATTATATTATGTACTATTATATTATCTATAGAGCTCCGGGAGTCGCAAACGGCAACATTCACTTTCTCCTCCATGCTGCAGTTCAGCCGGGACTGCACAGCACCGAATTTGACAGTTGAACGCTGAATGGCTGTCATGTTACACATGTGACTCAGTGGCCACGCTGTTGAACGCTGATTGGCTGTCATCACGCGAAATTCGAGTCAAAGTTGAAATATTTAAACTCGAGCGAATTTGTCGTGCCACAAATCCCCGTGAACGCGCTCGCCTGCGCACGGCGAAAGTGTGGCGCGACAAATCAAAACTTGTTGCCGGTTTTCTCTCGCGAAAAATTCACCCGATACGCATCTATACGTTCACTTTGTATGGGATCCTGTCGCCCCGTTGCGTTTGGTGTGAACGCACAGTTAGGTGAAACGGTAAACCATGGTTAAATTATTGTCAAGGATCTAATGATAATTAAATTTGACACGGTAATGATGACTATTATTTTTATTGTTAAAACCAGTTACCGTTTCATCCCTATTGGTAACAAATGTTTTAGTGATGCCAGGGGAGACGGTTACAGTGGTTGAAACAGCCAGGATGGTATCGTCCTTTGGCTCCACCCCCTGGGTTCACCTCTCCGGGGTTCAGCTGAGGTGAGCATCAGACTCACCTGGCCAGGTTGACACGAGCCTTCTGCCCCCCACTGAGTGTGGCTCCCCGGTCCCCGATCAGAGTCAGGTCCCCGTCTGGCAGCAGCTCCATGTCCTGGAGCAATTGGAAAAGAACTTCAGAACACAAATACACACTTCTTTCACACGGCCTCACGACATATCAGGACTTAAGAAGTATAGCTGAACCCACGTAAAGCCTTACACACTGATACTTCAGTCCTTCTTACAGGACTGCCTAACAGTACTTTGACATGCAGAGGGAAAACTTCACTTTGAAATGTACATAATTTTATTCCGAGGGAGAATGCCTGAGGACACCCATAGAGGGTCCCAGGTCCACCCACCATAGACTACTCTGGGAAACACTGGCAATGCAATAGTGTTGTTTGCGATGTTTATGTGCTTGGTATGCCTCGTTTAGGACTATATTTGGAAACTAGAAAATTGCATTTCCTGCAGAAAATGTGGTGACTGCTGTAGTGCAAGCCAGTGTTAGTGTTACTAGCCAGCCAATCAGGTCTGAGGAGCATGATGAAGCGCAAGAGAAGTAAGATGAGGCACTGGATGGGTCAGTTATGTACAAGATGGACTGCAGAGAGCTGACTGAACCTCATTCAGGAGATGGCATTGGGTGAGTCATGAGGTCTGGATTCATGGATCAAGGATATCCTGATACATGATCATAAATATTCAATCAAGTTTACCTTCCTACATACAAATATATATGTAATGTAAATATACGAGTTGAAGGCGGCAGTAAGTTACCACATAAGCATCATTTGGAGCAAGGAAAAAGCCTGCTCTTGCCATATTATTTGTTTAATTTTTATTTACATCCAGGTAATTAGCAAAAAAAAGGTGCCACAGAATACATGGAAAATTATGCAGTGTTAGGATTGGGGATTACCTAGACTGGGTAATCCTGAACAAAACCTGGTTTGGGCTCACATGGCAGTTTGGAAACTGGTTTCCCCTTTGCATGTCACCATACAGATTGTGAAAGATCCTTAGGCCGTAGTGATGAGCATTAATACCATCATCATCATATCACTGTGTGTACACGATAATAAGTCTTAAAATTATTAGAATTTAAATGTCCTTGAGGGGCTGTCAACAAGTCCCAGGTTGAGCCAGGTTGTCAGGGTGTGGGCGAGACCACTCACCCTCTTGAGGGCGCAGGCTCGCAGCACCTCCTCGTACTTGGCGGGGTTTAGCTCTTTGCCGAACAGGATGTTGCTGCGGATGGTCCCGGGGAACACCCAGGGCTGCTGGCAGGCGTAGGTAAGCTGACCCTTCACCTTGAGCACCCCCTTGTCAAGGGGCAGCTCCCCCAGAATGGCACTCAGCAGGGAGGACTGAGGGAAGGAAGCAAGGACAGGTGTTTCAGTTGGAATGGTTGAACTTGACGAAAAATTGTTCTTCAATGCTGTCCACCTGCCACAGGGAATAATACACCTAACAAGCAATGGTTCTTATACCTAACCTGGGTTGTATGACCTGCCAACTGGTCAGATCTACCAGCCATTAGCAGGAGGCAGGAGTTCATTTTACGACTCTGTTCTTAAGGCTTTTGGATGGAGGACAAATTAAAAATTCCTTAATTATAAAAGAACAATGACCAGACAACACCTTTCCTGTATAAAATGCTGAAAGCGCTATAGTGCAAAGTGAGGTTGAAAAGATGTTTGTATAAAGTGACACAATTTAAAACATAACTTTGAATAGCTTAAATCAAGTTCAAAGATTTGAACAGAGGGTTATCCTTATCTTGCCCTAGGCGAGATTAGGGTTCGGCGACCCAAAAATAATTTTATAATTATTATTTTATTTTTATTTTTATTCCTTTGGGGCAACCGCCTATATGGCCTATGCCTATAGCCAATTAAGCCTCAAACCATAGATGATCAGTGTTCCGAATTCCCCTACTTATTTGTTTGATATTTTTTAATTCTGTCAGGCAGATAGTAATGCGCCCTTACCACTAGGTGGGTTCCTTTTCCATTTGTAAACATATGTAACGGGTATAAGAAATACTCTGATTATTTTATTGAAATCCCTGCAAAAATATGTATATCGCCTGTATATTGCCTTGTAATGAGGGGTTCAATTGCGCCATCTGCTGGTACCTCGAAGTCTACATACATGACCGCAACCCGAGTGCTCTTAGTAGTCTTGTAGTTCTCTGCTAGGGTAAGTCACGTTCCGATGTTGCTTTGAAAAGTGTTATGAAAAGTGAAAA
Organism: Gadus morhua; assembly: GCF_902167405.1. Classification (NCBI taxonomy): domain Eukaryota; kingdom Metazoa; phylum Chordata; class Actinopteri; order Gadiformes; family Gadidae; genus Gadus; species Gadus morhua. The sequence goes on along the minus strand of NC_044051.1, from coordinate 31,235,532 downwards.
GTGTTATGTATTATTATTATCGAAGCTAACGTGAGATTTATTCATGTTATCATTTTCGTTTTACATTGATTGTTGCTCACGTTGGTAGTGATATTGTTTCGCACTGAGGTCAATGTTATTTCCCCCGTAGACTAAACCAGTGGAGGTGCTAAACTACAAATTGTGTATATGTGTGTCTACCACTCATTACAGGTAATAATTGTGTTGTAATTGTGTGTTTAAAGTGTCAGGACGTTTGCGTTTCGGGTTTTGTCGGCCAGCATGTTGTCCGCCATGTTTGAAAAAGGGACAACATGGCCTTTGTGATTTGATGGTCACCACTAGTGGGTGCTGTTACAGTTTAATCATTTATTTGATGTTGCGTCTTGCATTTAGTATTTTTCTATTGATGATTTCATAAATATATAAAAAAGAATGATGTTTGTTAAAAAACTCATTCAGAATATATTGGATTGAATTCATTGTAAAAGCAGTAACGTTAAAACCCAGTTAAAACCACTATACGATCACATGTTAAAAAGTATTCTGTTAAAAACCATTTTAAGTCACATCTTAAAATGTATTTGTCATGTATGTCATGTAATTGTAAAAAGATGTAATGTACTTTAGTAGTCTTGTAGTTCTCTGCTAGGACTAAACCAGTGGAGGTGCTAAACTACAAATTGTGTATATGTGTGTCTACCACTCATTACAGCTCAGCTATAAAGGATCACATCATCCTATCCAGCCTGTGTGTGGGTTCTTGGCGGGGCGGGTACACATCAGTTACATTGGTGCCGTGACCTGAGAACTTCTATCAAGCTCGTCGAACCGCTGACCGTCCTGCCTACCACATCGTTCCATGAAGCAACCAGTTCACAGTATTTGCAGGTTCACAGTTTACAAGGGTAGCAAATATTGCAGTGAAGCTCATTACTATACACTGTACAGTGTGTCACAGTGGCACGTATAATTTTATGTGGCATAGCAGTAACTGTCACACAGATTGCTGATTTTTTCTACCGTTTTGATTCATTTGCTATTTTCCTATTGATGATTTCATATATTGGGGTGGACTGTACTGTTTTGTGCCAGACATTTTGAAACATGTCATTTCAGAGTAATCAGCTTTTCCCACGGTTTGGCACACCCATTCATGTTGGCAGAGGCAGGGGTATGCCTACTCCTATCCCCTTTTCTGTTGATAGTTTTACCTCCTCACCTCATCCTCATCGTCATCCGCTTATCCGGGGTCGGGTCGCGGGGGGAGCAGCTCAAGCAAGGGGCCCCAGACTTCCCTTTCCCGGGCCACATTGACCAGCTCTGACGGGGGGATCCCGAGGCGTTCCCAGGCCAGTGTTGAGATATAATCTCTCCACCTAGTCCTGGGTCTTCCCCGAGGTCTCCTCCCCACTGGACGTGCCTGAAACACCTCCCAAGGAAGGCGCCCAGTGGGCATCCTTACCAGATGCCCGAACCACCTCAGCTGACTCCTTTCTAAGTAAAGGAGCAGCGGCTCTAATCCGAGTTCCTCACGGATGGCTGAGCTTCTCACCCTATCCCTAAGGGAGACGCCAGCCACCCTTCTGAGAAAACTCATCTCGGCCGCTTGTACCCGCGATCTCGTCCTTTCGGTCATCACCCAGCCCTCATGACCATAGGTGAGGATAGGAACGAAGATCGACCGGTAGATCGAGAGCTTTGCCTTGCGGCTCAGCTCTCTTTTCGTTACAACGGTGCGGTAAAGCGAACGCAATACCGCCCCCGCTGCTCCGATTCTCCGGCCAATCTCACGCTCCATAGTACCCTCACTCGCGAACAAGACCCCGAGGTACTTGAACTCCTTCACCTGGGCTAAGGACTCATTTCCTACCCGGAGTAAGCAATCCACCGGTTTCCTGCTAAGAGTCATGGCCTCAGATTTAGCGGTGCTGATCCTCATCCCAGCCGCTTCACACTCGGCCGCCAGCCGATCCAGTGAGTGCTGAAGGTCACAGGCCGATGATCCAATGAGGACCACATCATCTGCAAAAAGCAGTGACGAGATCCTCAGACCACCGAACTGCAACCCCTCCCCACCACGACTACGCCTCGATATCCTGTCCATGTATATCACAAACAGGATTGGTGACAAGGCGCAGCCCTGGCGGAGACCAGCACCCACTGAGAACGAAACTGACTGGCTGCCGAGAACACGAACACAGCTCTCGCTTTGGGAGTACAAAGATTGGATGGCCCTGAGGATAGACCCCCTTACCCCATACTCCCGCAGCACCTCCCACAGTTTCTCCCGGGGGACCCGGTCATACGCCTTCTCCAGATCCACAAAACACATGTAGACCGGATGGGCATACTCCCAGGCCCCCTCCAGGATCCTTGCGAGAGTGAAGAGCTGGTCCGTAGTTCCACGTCCGGGGCGAAAACCGCATTGTTCCTCTTCAATCTGAGGTTCGACGATCGGCCGAACCCTCCTTTCCAGCACCTTGGAGTAGACTTTACCAGGGAGGCTGAGAAGTGTGATACCCCGGTAATTGGCACACACTCTCTGGTCCCCCTTTTTGAACAGGGGAACCACCACCCCGGTTTGCCACTCCTTTGGCACTGTACCCGACTCCCACGCAATGTTGAATAGGCGTGTCAACCATGACAGCCCCTCAACACCCAGAGCCTTTAGCATTTCTGGCTGGATCTCATACAAATTGTGTATATAGTGAAGTTTGGCATTAGTCTCCGCAGTGGCAAAGCCCCAGGGATAGTTTTACCCCAGGTGTTAAATTGCCCCCATTAGAGGCAGTTTCCAATACTAGCGTCCATGATGCAGCTGACCAGCACACTAGCTCCCATTTGCCTCAAGTCACGTCTACGCCAAATCCTATTAGTGACAACTCTGAGGGTGTAGCTGACCAGATGAGGAATGTCATTCAGGAGATAGGTCATCAATTAGCTGACAGCATCATGTCGCGTATGCAGTCACACAACACAGTAGCTCCTGATTTAACTGTCACACAGAATGTGACGAGCACACTGAGTCAGCCTAGCCGTGTGTCTGATGTATCTCAGGTTCAGGTTGTCACACAGAGGAAGGTTAAGGAACCACCATCATTTGTAGGAGATGGGTCAGATTCAATCAAGGTGCATGAATGGGAAGATCTGATGAGAGCATTCATAAAAAAGAGTAATGTGAGAGTCGAAGAGCAGGCTGAGGAAATCCTTGTGCATTTGAGGGGGAAAGCTAAAGATGTAGTGAAGTTTGGCATTAGGAACAGTAACATTGATATGCATGCTCAGCCTGACATGATTTATGGTCTCCTCAGAAAACACTTTAGCTGTACTAGGTACTCTGCTGTCCCTTTAGCTGACTTTTACTCGACTTTGCCTAAAGACCAGGAAGACCCCTATGACTACTGGCTGAGACTAAACAGAGCAGCTGACCTCGCCGTTGACTGTCTGAGAGAGCAGGGCAAGACGCTGGACAACCCTGAAACGGAGGTGACTCGCATGTTTATTAGAAACTGTCCCTGCAAAGACCTGGCCCTCACTTTCAGGTCCAAGACCATCGAGAAGTGGTCAGCATGTGAACTACTGGAGGTGCTGAACGAGTACCATGCCGAGATGAGCTGCAAAGCAACTCCCCCGGTACATGCTGTGAAGAGGATGGACGTTGCAGTACACACAGCTGAGGTGAGCCATAGCACGGCCCCTGGCCAGAGTAGTCACGTGCCACCTCAGGCCCAGAGCCCTCAGTATGTCCCCCTAGCGGAAGTGATGGCTATGTTGGAGAAGGTTCTACTGCGTGGGACCTCTGACCAGTCACAAATGAGGAGGCGAGCTCCACCCAAGCGTCCTGAGGACAGAGTTGACGGGTTCACTGACGTGCCATGCATTATTTGCAAAGATGATGGTCACAGTGCTTTCTCTCATTGCCGGGAGAAGAGGCTCTGCTTCAAGTGTTATGCTCCAGGCCATTCGCGCCGTTACTGTCCAGCAAGGAGGACCACTCCACAGCCTCAGGAAAACTGACCAGTCTGCACACCAGGGAGGACTGTGCAGACCGGCTAATTGAACCTCCCACCAGTTATGAGGAACCCGACATGCTGGATATTAAATCCCTCTATGAGTCACATAGCAGTTATATTGGCAGTACAGTAATCTCATCCAAGAAACTGATCTTTCAGGGATCCCAGAGGATAGCAGAGACTGACAGCTTGTTCTACACACCTGTACTTGTGAAGAATGGCCCCACTTTCAAAGCGCTGTTGGACAGCGGGTCGATGGCCTGTACAATAAGTGAATCTGCTGTTGAGTCCTTGCTGCAGCAATACCCTGACATGAAAAGAGACACAGCTGATGATTATGTCATTGTAGGTTGCGGAGGTCACCGCGTTTCCCCCAAAGACATGTATGACCTTGATGTCACCGTTTACGGATGCAGGATGATCGTTCCAGTAATGGTCGTTCCTGGCCAGACAGAACAAATGATCCTTGGCAGCAATGCTATCAAGCATATTCTAACTCAACGAATGAAGAACACTGACGGCTACTGGAGGCTAGTTTCCTCACCCGACAATGGTCAGACTGATGACCACTGCCAATTCCTGTCGCTGCTTTCCAATACAGAGAGATGGAGAGGTGAATGCATTCCAGATAAGGTGGGAACAGTGAAAGTCAAGAGTTGTGTGACACTGAAACCACAGAGCGAGCACCTTGTCTGGGGCAAGTTACCTGAGTCGGCTGTGATGTCAGTAGGTAGTACTGTGGTCGTTGAACCGACCCAGTCTAAAGCCAGACCCAAACAAATCCTTGTTGGAAGAGTTATTACTCCACTTTGGGGAGATCGATGGGTGCCTGTTAAAGTTATTAATCCTACAGACAGAACTGTGGTGCTGAGAAGGAACGCCAAGATCGCAGATGTGTCCCCCTGTATAGCAGTAGAGGACCTGCCTAAAGCAGAGGAGGTCAAGTGCAACATGCAGTGTGTGCAGAGCGAAGATGTGCATTTGAGGTCAGAAGAGGACATGGTGCATGCCATGGAGGCTCTGGGACTGCAAGACGTTGATCTGAAGTCATGCGAAGTGTCACTACAGTGGAAAGACAAACTTGTTCACATCATTGAACAGTATGAGTCAATCTTCTCCAGACACAAGATGGACTGCGGAGAGGCTAAAGAGTTTGTGCATCGCATCCACCTCGTTGACGACAAGCCGTTCCGACTACCTTACCGACGCATACCACCAAGCCAGTATGAGAAACTGAGAACGACTCTGAATGAGATGGAAGAAAAAGGCATTATTCAGAAGTCGAGCAGTGAATATGCATCTGCACTTGTTCTCGTATGGAAGCGGAATGGAGACCTCAGAGTATGCACTGACTTCAGATGGCTCAACGCAAGAACTGTGAAGGATGCCTATCCACTGCCGCATCAAGCAGATGCTCTAGCCACACTTGGTGGAAATGCTCTATTCTCTACGATGGACCTGACATCAGGCTTCTATAACGTCCCCTTGCACCCTGATGATAGGAAGTATACAGCATTCTCGTTCGCCCTTTGGACTTCATGAATATAACCGTCTCCCTCAAGGACTTTGCAACAGTCCGGCTACCTTCATGAGGATGATGATGTCCATATTCGGTGACGAGAATTTCACAAGCCTGTTGTGTTACCTCGACGACCTGATGGTATTTGCGCCTACAGAGGAAGTTGCACTCAGACGCCTAGAGATGGTGTTTGCTCGCCTCAAGGAGCACAACCTTAAACTCGCACCCAAGAAATGCTTCTTCCTCAGAAGGACTGTGAAGTTTCTTGGGCACGTCATCAGTGAAGATGGGGTTCAAACAAACCCTGAAAAAGTGAGAGCCATAAATGATCTACAAGTCACAGGACTCATGGAGTCCGATGGGAAAACGCCTTGCCCTAGTAAAATCAGATCGTTTCTAGGCATGGTGATGTACTATCAGAGTTTCATCGAGGCATGTTCTGCGAAGGCTAAGCCGCTGTTCAGACTCACAGTTGAATCTGGTGCTCAGCGCAAGCACAAGAGAGGTCGCAAACCTGTGAAGAAAGGAGGTCCTGTGAAACTGACTCCTGCTGACTGGTCCGACGCATGCCAGAATGCGTTCGAGACACTGAAACACGACCTCATGACAAGTGTCACCCTAGCCCACCCGGATTTCAATGCCCCGTTCATTCTGGCTGTCGACGCATCCTTTGATGGGATTGGAGCTGTCCTGTCCCAACTGCCACCTGGTGGAAAAGTAGCCAGACCTGCACACCGCCTTGAATTTCTTGCCTTGAAATGGGCGGTATGTGACAAATTCAGCCACTGGTTGAAAGGCAGGCACTTCACCACATGGACTGACAATAACCCCTTGACATATATTCTAACCAAACCCAAACTTGACGCGTGTGAGCAGCGGTGGGTGGCGAAGCTCGCTGCTTACGACTTTGACTTGAAGTACATTCCCGGCCCAAAGAACATCGTAGCCGACGCCTTGAGCCGTGAGCCGTTTCTCCAGTCGTGCGTGGGTCATCGCCTTGTCACCGAGCCTTATGCCTCACTGTTGGACCTGGTCAACGGTGTGACTGACAGAACCGTACAAGAGGTGTTCAGAGTGTCCAACAACTGTCAGGCTGTTGTGGACGACGGTGGTGAAGCATCGGACGAGCCAGTGCGGGGGGCAGTTACACCCAACACCAGAGGCTCAGTCGCATCAGAGGAAGTTGCTGCCATCCTCAATGCTCAGTCCACTGGCGGTGTGAGTCACGTGATTGGGACAGATGCTGCCTTCAGTCTTCTGCAGAAGGAAGACCAGTCTGCTGCACTCCCTCAGAGCCAGCTCGTTGGTCAACAAGAGCAAGACAGCACGATAAGCAGGGTCATGTACTTTGTACAGAGACACAAGAGACCTACCAAACGTGAGAGAGCTGTTGAGTCACGTAGCGTGATCAAGCTGCTGAAGCATTGGAGTAGACTAACCATACAGAATGGCATGCTGTACAAGATAAGGAAAGATCCCCAGGTGAACAAGAAGATCTTCCAGTTCATAGTACCTGACTCATTGAAACGGAAAGTCCTCCAAGGTCTCCATGACTCAGCAGGTCACCAAGGCCAGCATCGTACCTTGTCTCTGGTGAGGCAACGATTCTTCTGGAGTGGCATGGAACGTGATGTTGTGAACTATGTTCAGTCCTGCCAGCGCTGCATAGTAGGGAAGACACCTGAGCCACACAGCCGTGCGCCACTCAAGAACATTGTCACCTCTGAGCCTATGGAGTTGGTCTGCATAGACTTTTGGACTGCTGAGCAAGGGAACAAGTCTGTGGATGTTCTAGTTGTGACTGATCATTTCTCCAAGATGGCACACGCCTTCTTGTGCAAGAATCAGACTGCCAAGCAGGTTGCTCGTCGTCTCTGGAATGACTTCTTTCTAATTTATGGCTTTCCTCGGCGTATCCATTCGGACCAGGGAGCCAATTTTGAGAGCAAGCTGATCAGGGAGCTTCTAGAGATGGCTGGGGTGCAGAAATCCCATACGACTCCGTATCACCCCATGGGAAATGGTGTCACAGAGCGATTTAACAGGACCCTGGGAAATATGATTAGGTCTCTTCCTCTTCAGTCCAAAGCAAAGTGGCCACAGATGCTGCAGCAACTCACCTTCTGCTACAACTGCACAGAGCATGAGACGACAGGGTTTGCACCCTTCTACCTAGTGTTTGGGAGAATCCCTCGTCTCCCTGTCGACGTCATGTTTCAGCATGCTCTCACCAGTGACACTGTTGTCAGCCACTCGGACTTCGTGTCCCGCCTGAGGAAGGATCTGCATGAAGCTGCTCAGATTGTGCAGAGGAACAGTCTCAAGGAACAGACTCGCCACGCCAAGCTGTACAACCGCAAGGTCAAGGGCTCACCTCTCGTCGTTGGAGACAGAGTGTTGTTCGCCAACAGAGGTGTGCCAGGAAAACACAAGGTTGCAGACAAGTGGGAGTCGACCCCATATGAAGTCATCTCAGTCAGACCTGAACTCAATGTCTGCAGAGTCAAGGATTGCCTGACAGGCAGAGAGAGAGTCGTTCACCGGAATCTACTACTCTGTGTCAGCTTTCTGCCCTGCGAGAGAGGTGTGGACAGTGGGTCAGAACACTCAGAATGTGACGTAGCTGCGCACAGTAGTGATGCATGTCCTGATGTGCCTGACGTGATGGAGGACAGTGATGTTCGTACAGTGAGCTGGCTGATGCAGACAAGTGAAGAGGAAGTCCATTCAGAAGAGGAGGATGGCTCACTTGACCGGAGGTCTGATGTTGCCCAGTCTGACTCTCTCTCAGTCGCCGCTTCCAGTCAGGACAGTCAACAAATACCTGCAGAAGATGTTGACCATGCTGCTGTCGATGGTGCGGAAGGCCCACCACAGTGCTCTGAAGGCATAGTCCCTGACACAGACGTGACCCCTCCCGAAGCTGTTTGTCCAGATGAGACCCCTTTGGACACTGACGCTGCTGACGTGTCCCCTCCTGACAATATCCCCACAGACATTGCTCCTCCTGACAGTAACCCTCCAGACATTGACTCCCCGGACACTAACGCCCCTGAGACAGCCATTCTTGACACTGACTGTCCAGACAATGACATTCCAGGCCCTCTAGCTCAGGTGGTTTGCACACAGCCTGGCCGTTATGATCTCAGGGATCGTAGTTCCATGAAGCTTCCCCAACGCCTTATTTGTCAGATGAATGAGCAAGTAGTAGATGAGGATTCTGTGTCCACAGTATCAGTTAGTACATTGTTTCAGTTCTTTAGAGATGCACTTTCGGTTTGAGTATCAGGGTTAAGCTAGTATTTGACCAGAGATGAGTCTAGGTAGTACTTGAGGCTACAGGGACAATGTTTTGCATTTCAGAGGTGTAGCAGGCATCTCTGAGTCTGTGTTTAGTTAGGAGTTTGATCGCCTCTTTTCTTTCCACACTCCTTTTTGGGAGAGTTTTAGAACTGACATGCACTCTAGCTTTGTTCCTTGTAATGCACTGTTTTTTTTTTTTTTTTTTTTTTTTTTAGGATTGCACTCCCATATTTAGCAGAATTTCAGGGGGGTGTATGTAACGGGTATAAGAAATACTCTGATTATTTTATTGAAATCCCTGCAAAAATATGTATATCGCCTGTATATTGCCTTGTAATGAGGGGTTCAATTGCGCCATCTGCTGGTACCTGGAAGTCTACATATATGACCGCAACCCGAGTGCTCTTAGTAGTCTTGTAGTTCTCTGCTAGGGTAAGTCACGTTCCGATGTTGCTTTGAAAAGTGTTATGAAAAGTGAAAAGTGTTATGTATTATTATTATCGAAGCTAACGTGAGATTTATTCATGTTATCATTTTCGTTTTACATTGATTGTTGCTCACGTTGGTAGTGATATTGTTTCGCACTGAGGTCAATGTTATTTCCACCGTAGACTAAACCAGTGGAGGTGCTAAACTACAAATTGTGTATATGTGTGTCTACCACTCATTACAGGTAATAATTGTGTTGTAATTGTGTGTTTAAAGTGTCAGGACGTTTGCGTTTCGGGTTTTGTCGGCCAGCATGTTGTCCGCCATGTTTGAAAAAGGGACAACGTGGCCTTTGTGATTTGATGGTCACCACTAGTGGGTGCTGTTACAGTTTAATCATTTATTTGATGTTGCGTCTTGCATTTAGTATTTTTCTATTGATGATTTCATAAATATATAAAAAAGAATGATGTTTGTTAAAAAACTCATTCAGAATATATTGGATTGAATTCATTGTAAAAGCAGTAACGTTAAAACCCAGTTAAAACCACTATACGATCACATGTTAAAAAGTATTCTGTTAAAAACCATTTTAAGTCACATCTTAAAATGTATTTGTCATGTATGTCATGTAATTGTAAAAAGATGTAATGTACTTTAGTAGTCTTGTAGTTCTCTGCTAGGACTAAACCAGTGGAGGTGCTAAACTACAAATTGTGTATATGTGTGTCTACCACTCATTACAGCTCAGCTATAAAGGATCACATCATCCTATCCAGCCTGTGTGTGGGTTCTTGGCGGGGCGGGTACACATCAGTTACACATATATAATCAGGATAAGTAGAAGTAGCCAAACATGTGGATGTCCAATAAGTTTCTTTCCCTTCGAGTGTGTGAGTTCATTCGCAAGTTGAAAAAAAGTAGGATGACTCAAGAAAGAAGCAAGTATCCATTGGGGAACAATTGTAGTATAAACTGGGAGCAACACACACAAACGACAAGGCTCAACAAACATAGTTCCAATCAATGAATCATTTTAGCGCCAGTAAAACAAGAAACAAGAGTTATTGGTTGAAGTGGGAACTTCCGGTTTAGCGACTAATGGAGTGAGACACACCTGCGGGAGCTCCTGTGAAACTCTTTTAATTTATCGTGTAGGGCCTTTTTCACAAACTCTCTTTTTCCGCATTTCGACTTCACAAGCTCATTGTGACTGTATTATAAGCCGTTATGCCTCCAAAACTGAAAAATACGAACAACCCGGCGCCTACACAAATGAGGCCTACCCCCCAGGCTACATGCTCCCTGGGGAGTAGTGAGGCCGCCCCGCCGCGGGCGCCCGATAAGCCCTCCACTCCAGAGAAAACCGCCGCTGTTTCGAACATGACCTTTAAGGCTGAACTCCTCGCCGCTCTTCGAGATGAGGTGGTGGGCATTTTTAAGGCAGAATTTGAAAGAATCAGATAAAGTCCGAACTACAGAATGTGAAGGTGGAGCTAAATGATAACATGGCGGCCATCCGGTCGGCGGTGGATGTGCTAAAGGTAACTGTGACGGACATGGAGGGCTCGCTGTCGACATGCACTGACGATGTGCTTTCACTTCAAAGTAATGTGGTCAAACTTTCGGCCCAACTTGTTACTTTGGACAGCAAATGTGAAGATCTGGAGGCGAGATCTCGCCGTAACAACATCAGGATAATAGGTCTACCCGAGGAGTTCGGCGCGGTTAACGCGACTACGGTATTCGCCCTGCTGAAAGACGCCCTCGCCTTAGCTAAAGAGCCGGTGGTGGACCGGGCGCATCGATTCCAACAGCCCAAGCCGAAACCCGGTGAGCGCCATCGTCCCATAATAGCACGTCTACACTATTATGCAGACTGTGCCGACATCCTACAACGTGCTAGAACCCAACGGCAGATCAAGGTGAAGGATTCAACCATCTCCATTTTCCCGGATTTCACTGCACGCACAGCCAAAGCCCGTGCAGCCTTCACTGACATTCGGCGCTAGCTCAGGGGCATTCCCAACATAAGATTTGGGCTGCTACACCCAGCGCGTCTCCGCATCACCAAAGGGGATGCCACAAGGGAATTTACATCACCGGAGGATGCCGCTGCCTTTGTGGAAGCACTCAAGTAAACATGGGTCTGCTACAGCATAGTTGTTAAAACATAAGTAGGTGCCATTACAGTTATGCCATTATTATTATAATTGTAATCATTGTTATTGAAGATTCTTTTCTATATAATAATAATAATTATATTATTATTATCATTATACATTTTTTATTTTTAAGTATATATATTATTGAAGCTGAAACGGTTATTGATCTACAGCATGTTCTACGAAATAACTGAGTAATATACCATTACTGTAAATTTTGTCATAAATCAAGTTGGCAAATAGTTGGCACCATAACTACTGTTGTTTTAATAAGCATAAGTACTAATAAGTATTAGTACAAATACTAAGTCACTACGCCTAGGCGCATGCAGATTTCTGATGGTTCGGATGGTTCTGAGCCTTGTGTTGTTTATTAATGCACGCCCTGTCTTTTGCTTTTTTTAATCTTCCCATTGTTTCCGGGAGCTCCAGTTAAGTTGGAGCGAGGGTAAGATGACTGTTTGGTCCAAAGCCTGGAGTTTTTTTGTTTGGATTATGACTCCTTGTGGAGTTAGCACTGGTATCCTATCGTTTGGGGATGGGATAGTGGTTGGTGCACTGGGGGGAGGGTGTGGGTTCTGGGGCGAGTTCGATAGGTTAGCCCCGTGTGTGTGTTTTATTTTGTTTGTTTTTTGTTCTCTCTTCCATTCTTTCCATTTTCCTACCTTTCCCTCTCCTTCCCCCCTTGCCCCTGAAGTGTGGGACGGGAACCTGGTTGCCTCTTATTTTCATCCACTTGCAACATGGCTAATGTTTCGGGCCCAAACGTGAGATTCATCAGTTGGAATATTAAAGGCCTAGGATGTGCTGTCAAGCGATGTAGAGTGCTCTCCCATCTGAAGCGGCTGAAACCTGACATTGTGTTCTTGCAGGAAACCCACATGAGGAACAAAGATCAAGTCAGACTGAAATGTCCCTGGGTTGTTGAGGTGTTCCATTCTAGTTTCAACTCAAAGGCCAGAGGGGTGGCTATCTTGATAGGTAAATCTGTGTCATTTACTCTGACTAATATCATTTCGGAGAGTGATGGCAGATATCTGATAGTTTTAGGTACTCTATTACGAGTGCCTGTCCTGTTAGTCAATGTTTACGCACCAAATTTTGAAAATCTGCCCTCTCAGAGTGACTGTTTTTTGATTTTTGGAGGGGACTTGTGCTATTGATCCTCAACTAGACCGTTCCAAACCCGGCTCATCCCAATCACTAATGGCTAAGGCTCTTTGCAGTTTCATGTCTACTAATGGCTATGTAGACCCCTGGAGATTTCGGAATCCGAGCAGTAGGCAATACTTTTTTTATTCGCATGTGCACCAGACCTTCTCTCGAATAGATTATTTCTTTGTAGACGCTAAACTTATGCCAAAGGTGACAAATGCCTCGTATCACCCAATCATTCTTTCAGATCATTCACCGGTGTCCATAGACGTTCAGATCTCACTATCTCACAGATCTCACAGACCTCACTATCCCACCCAGTGGCGATTCAATACCTCACTTCTATCGTATGACAAATTTCATAAATTCATTGCAAGCGCAATAGATGATTATATTGCTCTTAAAGGTCCCATGACATGCTATTTTATGTATTCTTTAATATAGGTATTAGTGGGCAACTAACACAGTATTCAAAGACGTTCCCGAAATTCAGCCGTGTTGCAGAGTTACAGCCACTCCGAGCCAGTCGCACATTGAGGCCCCGTTTACACGAAGGGAAAACGCAGATATTTTCACACGGTTTGGCCTCTCATTTACACGAAAACGCAGTTTTTGTCACAGAAAACGATAATTTCTAAAAACTCCGGCCAAAGTGGAGATTTCTGAAAACGCCGGTTACGTGTTGTCGTGTCAACGGATAGAAACGGGGTTTTAGGTTCTGAAACGTCACATTATGCGCCAGGAAATGCTCAACGTCATATGAGCGCCCTATGTTTACAGTTTGTTTGTTACAGGAAGACGCTCGTGTCATTCGTTGTTGTTGATTCTGAGGATTCTGATTGGCTTGCATGGCTTCATCCTTCTCCCTACACTGCCGCCCATAAGTTTGACATAGTTATAATGTCCCAACGGCGTATTTATGCGTTTTGAAGTGAACGACAACTTTTTTGAAAACGATGTTGTGTGCACAATGTTATTTTTGAAAACGGAGGGGGGGAAATATTCGTTTCTATAAATACCCTGCTATGTACAGATATCTATATCATATAATATATATTATCACGGCCAAAAGCTGTGTGAGCCGATATTATGAATCTCAAACGACCGCGTTGGATTCTCCGACGTTCCTGGTTCTTCAACGTCCACATCATTGTGAAGTAGACACTGTAACGCAAGTGTTTCTTGTCGGTTCTTTGACGTGTCTTGTATTTCCACAACGAGACTGTTGTGGCGGTTATCTGAGACATGGTTAAGAAGGAATTGGGGGAAAGGAACTTTGGCTTTGACTCGCTGAAGTACATGAACTGCCGCCGGTTGCCGCGAGGCACCATCGCCCGGCAGAGGGCAGCGGGCAGCCGGCAGCGTGCGGTTCAGTCGACTTCAGGTGATGTGAAAGTGGAAGAACCAGAGACGTCGCAGAACCCGACAAAATCGTTTGTGATTCATAATATCGTCTGGAGGCGCACACAGCTTTTGGCCGTGATAATATATATTATATGATATAGATATCTATGTATTATTCTGCTTTTGGTGTTATGGCGCATAACACGTCGGACTCTCGTCTCTGGTATTTCTACAGCGAGACTCGTATTGGGGGTTATCTCAGCCAAGGTTGAGAATGAATTGGGGGGAAGGAACTTTGGCTTTGCTCCCTCAAGAACATGAACCACGACATGGAGGAGAAAGGGATTGTTGGCGGCGAATGTCTCCCGCTTGAGCCCCGCTGAGGGACCACCGCCGGAGACGGAGGTGCCTAAGCGCTGCCCGGCAACAATCCCTTTCTCCTCCTTGTCGTGGTTCATGTTCTTGAGGGAGTCAAAGCCAAAGTTCCTTCCCCCCAATTCATTCTCAACCTTGGCTGAGATAACCCCCAATACGAGTCTCGTTGTAGAAATACCAGAGACGAGAGTCCGGCGTGTTATGCTTCCATAACACCAAAAGCAGAACGGTTATCCAAATAACAAGGAAGTGTACAACACTTGCGTTACAGTCCTGGAGCTCTATATCTAAATAATATCATATAATACATTGATATCTATATCATATAATACTCGTTTTCGTTTTTGAGGTGGGCTCTTAATTCAACGTTACAATACCTGCAACGAGCATTGCTGTCATCTGCTGGGGCAGGCGCGATCCACAATTTTAATTCAGGGTCGGTCTCCCATTCCTTTCTATAAAGTTTTTTATATTTCCCCCACTTCGGCATGATGCTTATTTCGCTAACAGAGTTGAGAGAGAGCGGGCTTTTGCCTCAGACTTCTGCGTCGGCGCACAACGGTTTGTTGATGTGACATCACGACGTGAAGTATATTGAATTATAGGCCTACTGAGTTTTGTATTTGTACTGTTTTTAAACCATAAAATAACAGTTTGGTGTGCTGTTTTCACATTATTAAAAAACCGCCAGATATTGGCAAAAGCAGCCCAAAATGTATATACCCGCCCAATGCATTTTTTCCCTGCGAGATGAAATCAAAAGTAGTCCAATTGGGCGGGAACCCGCACAATCTGGCAACACTGCACCCAGCGCGTCTCCGCATCACCAAAGGGGATGCCACAAGGGAATTTACATCACCGGAGGATGCCGCTGCCTTTGTGGAAGCACTCAAGTAAACATGGGTCTGCTACAGCATAGTTATTAAAACATAAGTAGGTGCCATTACAGTTATGCCATTATTATTATAATCGTAATTATTGTTATTGAAGATTCTTTTCTATATAATAATAATAATTATATTATTATTATCATTATACATTTTTTATTTTTAAGTATATATATTATTGAAGCAGAAACGGTTATTGATCTACAGCATGTTCTACGAAATAACTGAGTAATATACCATTACTGTAAATTTTGTCATAAATCAATTTGGCAAATAGTTGGCACCATAACTACTGTTGTTTTAATAAGCATAAGTACTAATAAGTATTAGTACAAATACTAAGTCACTACGCCTAGGCGCATGCCTTGTGTTGTTTATTAATGCACGCCCTGTCTTTTGCTTTTTTTAATCTTCCCATTGTTTCCGGGAGCTCCAGTTAAGTTGGAGCGAGGGTAAGATGACTGTTTGGTCCAAAGCCTGGAGTTTTTTTGTTTGGATTATGACTCCTTGTGGAGTTAGCACTGGTATCCTATCGTTTGGGGATGGGATAGTGGTTGGTGCACTGGGGGGAGGGTGTGGGTTCTGGGGCGAGTTCGATAGGTTAGCCCCGTGTGTGTGTTTTATTTTGTTTGTTTTTTGTTCTCTCTTCCATTCTTTCCATTTTCCTACCTTTCCCTCTCCTTCCCCCCTTGCCCCTGAAGTGTGGGACGGGAACCTGGTTGCCTCTTATTTTCATCCACTTGAAACATGGCTAATGTTTCGGGCCCAAACGTGAGATTCATCAGTTGGAATATTAAAGGCCTAGGATGTGCTGTCAAGCGATGTAGAGTGCTCTCCCATCTGAAGCGGCTGAAACCTGACATTGTGTTCTTGCAGGAAACCCACATGAGGAACAAAGATCAAGTCAGACTGAAATGTCCCTGGGTTGTTGAGGTGTTCCATTCTAGTTTCAACTCAAAGGCCAGAGGGGTGGCTATCTTGATAGGTAAATCGGTGTCATTTACTCTGACTAATATCATTTCGGAGAGTGATGGCAGATATCTGATAGTTTTAGGTACTCTGTTTCGAGTGCCTGTCCTGTTAGTCAATGTTTACGCACCAAATTTTGAAAATCTGCCCTCTCAGAGTGACTGTTTTTTGATTTTTGGAGGGGACTTGTGCTATTGATCCTCAACTAGACCGTTCCAAACCCGGCTCATCCCAATCACTAATGGCTAAGGCTCTTTGCAGTTTCATGTCTACTAATGGCTATGTAGACCCCTGGAGATTTCGGAATCCGAGCAGTAGGCAATACTTTTTTTATTCGCATGTGCACCAGACCTTCTCTCGAATAGATTATTTCTTTGTAGACGCTAAACTTATGCCAAAGGTGACAAATGCCTCGTATCACCCAATCATTCTTTCAGATCATTCACCGGTGTCCATAGACGTTCAGATCTCACTATCTCACAGATCTCACAGACCTCACTATCCCACCCAGTGGCGATTCAATACCTCACTTCTATCGTATGACAAATTTCATAAATTCATTGCAAGCGCAATAGATGATTATATTGCTCTTAAAGGTCCCATGACATGCTATTTTATGTATTCTTTAATATAGGTATTAGTGGGCAACTAACACAGTATTCAAAGACGTTCCCGAAATTCAGCCGTGTTGCAGAGTTACAGCCACTCCGAGCCAGTCGCACATTGAGGCCCCGTTTACACGAAGGGAAAACGCAGATATTTTCACACGGTTTGGCCTCTCATTTACACGAAAACGCAGTTTTTGTCACAGAAAACGATAATTTCTAAAAACTCCGGCCAAAGTGGAGATTTCTGAAAACGCCGGTTACGTGTTGTCGTGTCAACGGATAGAAACGGGGTTTTAGGTTCTGAAACGTCACATTATGCGCCAGGAAATGCTCAACGTCATATGAGCGCCCTATGTTTACAGTTTGTTTGTTACAGGAAGACGCTCGTGTCATTCGTTGTTGTTGATTCTGAGGATTCTGATTGGCTTGCATGGCTTCATCCTTCTCCCTACAATGCCGCCCATAAGTTTGACATAGTTATAATGTCCCAACGGCGTATTTATGCGTTTTGAAGTGAACGACAACTTTTTTGAAAACGATGTTGTGTGCACAATGTTATTTTTGAAAACGGAGGGGGGGAAATATTCGTTTCTATAAATACCCTGCTATGTACAGATATCTATATCATATAATATATATTATCACGGCCAAAAGCTGTGTGAGCCGATATTATGAATCTCAAACGACCGCGTTGGGTTCTCCGACGTTCCTGGTTCTTCAACGTCCACATCATTGTGAAGTAGACACTGTAACGCAAGTGTTTCTTGTCGGTTCTTTGACGTGTCTTGTATTTCCACAACGAGACTGTTGTGGCGGTTATCTGAGACATGGTTAAGAAGGAATTGGGGGAAAGGAACTTTGGCTTTGACTCGCTGAAGTACATGAACTGCCGCCGGTTGCCGCGAGGCACCATCGCCCGGCAGAGGGCAGCGGGCAGCCGGCAGCGTGCGGTTCAGTCGACTTCAGGTGATGTGAAAGTGGAAGAACCAGAGACGTCGCAGAACCCGACAAAATCGTTTGTGATTCATAATATCGTCTGGAGGCGCACACAGCTTTTGGCCGTGATAATATATATTATATGATATAGATATCTATGTATTATTCTGCTTTTGGTGTTATGGCGCATAACACGTCGGACTCTCGTCTCTGGTATTTCTACAGCGAGACTCGTATTGGGGGTTATCTCAGCCAAGGTTGAGAATGAATTGGGGGGAAGGAACTTTGGCTTTGCTCCCTCAAGAACATGAACCACGACATGGAGGAGAAAGGGATTGTTGGCGGCGAATGTCTCCCGCTTGAGCCCCGCTGAGGGACCACCGCCGGAGACGGAGGTGCCTAAGCGCTGCCCGGCAACGATCCCTTTCTCCTCCTTGTCGTGGTTCATGTTCTTGAGGGAGTCAAAGCCAAAGTTCCTTCCCCCCAATTCATTCTCAACCTTGGCTGAGATAACCCCCAATACGAGTCTCGTTGTAGAAATACCAGAGACGAGAGTCCGGCGTGTTATGCTTCCATAACACCAAAAGCAGAACGGTTATCCAAATAACAAGGAAGTGTACAACACTTGCGTTACAGTCCTGGAGCTCTATATCTAAATAATATCATATAATACATTGATATCTATATCATATAATACATATTATCACGGCCAAAAGCTGTGTGCGCCTCCAGACAATATTATGAATCACAAACAACTTTGTCGGGTTCTGCGACGTCTCCTCCACTTTCACATCAACCTTAAGTCGAATGAACCGCACGCTGCCGGCTGCCCGCTGCCGCGGCAACCGGCGGCATGTCGCAGTTCATGTACTTCAGCGAGTCAAAGCCAAAGTTCCTTTCCCCCAATTCCTTCTCAACCATGGCTCAGATAACCCCCACAACAGTCTTGTTGTGGAAATACAAGACACGTCAAAGAACCGACAATAAACACTTGCGTTACAGTGTGTGTATTCACACACACACATGTGGCGCTCGCACTGTCGAGTTTCATTGGCAGGCCAACGTCTCTGGGCGAGACGTTGTAAGGGGCCAGGCAGAGTAAGGGAAGGAGCTTAGATGCTTTATGACGTCCTAAACACAGACATTCCAAATCAGCGCACTTGAGCCTCCGTTTTTTCAAAGGCGAGCAGAACAGCTAGTGCTCGTTTTACACCAAACGCAAGTTTTAGCCACTGGGGGACCATAGGCAGGCTAGGGGAACTCATATTTATGTTAGAAAACCTCATAAAGTGAGATTTTCATGTCATGGGACCTTTAACCAATCTGATTCGGAACCTATCTCCAATGCACTACTATGGGAGTCCTTAAAAGCGTATTTGCGAGGTCGGATAATTTCATACTCTGCACACATAAGGGAATTAAGGATGTTAAATATTCAGAAGCTCTCATCTGATTTAGAATCAGTAGACCGGCAAATCGCAACCTCCCATTCTGACGATCTTTCAAGGAGGCGCGTGGTCTTACAAACTGAACTAGATCTCATCACAACTACCGAGGCTGAGCGCCTGTTGCTTCATTCTCGTTCCAGATACTACGAACATGGCGACAGGTCTGGTAGGTTACTAGCTCACCAATTGCGCCGCCAAGCTGCCTCGCGTTTAATACCTTGCATTAAAGACGGATCGGGAGCGTTGCAGGAGGACCCAGTTGTTATTAACTCTGTTTTTCATCTTTTTATGAATCCCTGTACAGGTCTGAATTCTCATCAGATCCGACTGATATGCACAGGTTTTTAGACGAACTTCAGTTTCCTTCCATAAACCCAGAAATGGTTGGTCAATTAGACTCAGGCCAAACTTACTCCATTACTCCACTCTGTCTATCTTGAATCTCTGTCACATGGCTCACTCCCTCCTACATTGAGACAGGCCTCTATTAGTGTTCTTTTAAAAAAGGACAAAGATGCAGATTTATGTACCTCCTATAGGCCAATTTCTTTAATGAACGTCGATACAAAGATTCTTGCTTAGGCCTTGGCCCGCAGACTCGAAAAGGTCCTTCCAACAATCATTTCTAAGGAACAGACAGGTTTTATAAAGGGGCGCCAGCTCTATTATAATGTTCGCACTTTGTTAAACACAATTTACTCTAAGGAAACAAGGGCCACTCCTGAAGTGGTGATTGCGATTGACGCAGAGAAGGCGTTCGATCGTGTTGAATGGAACTATCTATTTGCGGTTTTAGCCAAGTTCGGATTCGTTGAAAGCTTTATGTCATGGTTACGCCTTCTCTATACGCTTCCCTGTGCTAGTATTACCACTAATAACGCCCATTCCGGCTACTTTTTGCTAAATAGAGGTTGCAGACAGGGCTGTCCTCTATCCCCTCTACTGTTTGCACTTGCAATAGAGCCCTTGTCTATAAGTCTGAAGACCTCTCTTACTTTTAATGGCATCACCAGGTCTCACACAGAGTTGAAATTATCCTTATACGCAGATGACCTGTTACTATATGTCACAGATCCAGTAGGAGCCTGCCCTTCTATTGTTTCTTTTCTGCATAGATTCGGCCGGTTTTCAGGGTATAAAGTTAATGTCGCCTAGAGTGAATGTTATCCAGTCAATAAACCAGCTATGCAGCTCTCCCAGTCAGACATTCCTTTTAAATTGAGTCCTTTGGGATTTAGGTACCTTGGGGTTAGCATAGCCAGGTCCTTCACATCTCTTTACTCTGAAAATGTATTAGCCCTTTTAGCCCAGATTAAGACAGACTTTCAAAGATGGGGTTCCCTCCCCCTCTCTTTGATTGGGAGAATAAGTACTGTCAAGATGAGTGTCCTCCCAACATTTCTATTTCTTTTTCAATGCTTACCTATATTTTTGCCAAAAAGTTTTTTTAAAACGGTAGATTCGATCATTTGTCATTTTTTGTGGAATGGCAAAATACCTAGAGTTAGACAAAAGTATTACAAAACTGTAAGTTCTATGGCGGTCTCTTTGCCAAATTTTCAATTCTACTACTGGGCCGTGAACATAACTAGAATTATACTCTGGTCTAAGTCAACTAATGTACCTTGGTACCAGTTGGAAGCACGGTCATGCTCCCCAGTCTCTCTCTACACTTTACTGACCGGCCCGGTGGCAACCAACCCCTCCGGCCTTACCTGCAACCCGGTGGTTAACGACACGCTCAAGATATGGTTTCAGTTTAGGAAACAGTTTGAATTCACTGCCCCCACAGCTTTAACCCCATTGTTAAAAAACCCTGTGTTTAAACCCACATTTACTGATCCCACTTTCTCCTTATGGCATGACAGGGGACTGAAATGTTTTGGGGATCTTTATAGGGGAGGAATTCTTTGTTCTTTCGCGGACCTAGCTACTGAATACAACCTTCCACCCTTCCATCTCTTTAGATATTTCCAGGTGAGGAACTGTGCAAAATCCTTATTCACAAACTTCCCCCAACTCCTGCACAAGTAGCCATGGGGTGAACTTTTACTATTTAATCCCTTGCAAAGGTTTTTGATCTCAAAGGTTTACAGTTCTATCCAATCATGATGAACATTTACCTACCAAAACAAAGGAGACTTGGGTGCGTGAGTTGGGGTTGATCTCTGAGGAGGACTGGTGGGAGTCTGCGCTGAGGGTCATTCACAAAACCTCTATTTGTGCCCGCCTGACCTTGATACAGTTTAAAGTTGTATTTAGATGCCATTATTCGAAGACAAAGCTGGCGCAGATTTTCTCAGATATGGTAGATGTCTGTGATAGATGTGGAGGCTCGCCCTGCAATCTCACACATATGTTTTTCTCCTGCCCAGCTCTGTCGAATTTATGGCAAATTTACTTCAACACCATGTCTAAAGTACTCTCAAGAACAATTCCCATTTCACCACACATAGGCATTTTCGGTCTTCCGGAAGACTATACTCTATATTCTACTAAAGAATTAGAATTAATAGCTTTTACTTCACTAATTGCTAAACGCCACCTCCTTCTGAATTGGAAATCTACAATGGCTCCCTCCAGTACACAATGGATTAAAGAGGCTATGTCCTTTTTGAAAGTCGAGAAAATTAGATATTCAAGAAGGGGGAATGTGAGCAAATTCTTCAACAAGTGGCAACCGTTTATGGACTTCTTTGCAACCCTTCTTCTATGTAACCCCCCCCCCCTCACTCACACACTCCCTCTTATTATTTCTTTTTTTCTTTTTTTTCTCTCCTCTTTTATTATCATTTATGTATTTCATTTGTTATGTCAGGTTGATTGTTATATATAGACTATACTAAATTATCAAACACTGTATAGTCTATTTGGTTTTATCTCTGTAAAACTGTTAAAGCTGTATGCAAACATGTTTAATGCTGATGCCAACATACCATGTAAGTGCCTTTGCTACTTTTGTATACACTTTAATAAAAAAAAATATGAAACAGAAGTAGTTGAAGTGTCAAAGACCTATTGACTTCTATTAAAAAGTTTGACATTTTAAAAGTAGAATATTTCAAAAACAAACTTCTACTAAAAGTACGAGCAGTCAAATCCAGTGAAGGCTGAACAGTATGAAATTTCAATGAAACTCTCGCTAAAGGAATGTGTTGAGTGACAAATGGGTTGAGTGACAAACTATTGGTAAGAATAAGAAAGCCTCAGAAGAACAATAGTGCAGCGCTGCATGCAGCACCTAATTAGAAATTGAATTCATAAATTCTTAAGGATAAAAGGACAAATACAGAATTTCAGAAATTCCACAAATGTCTGAATGGATGGATGAGCCCTGACCTTTCCGGCGCCCACAGGTCCAATCACCGCCACCAGCTGCCTTGACCCGAGTCTCAATGAGACGTTCTGGAGGGAGGGTGGGTCTCGGTTCTGCACAGGGGAGTTAACACACAGATGCACACGCACCTGTCAGCACCTTTATTTCATCATTTAGTGATTGGATTCACTCCCGGGGCACAATGCGCAAAAGATCCCTGATAACATTTGATGTTCATTTTGTCAATGCACCAAACAACCAGATGTCTTAGAATACGGACGAGTAAATTAGCATAACTGGATAATTACGCTCTTTGAGGAATAAGTAATAAATGAGTAATAAGTACTGAGTAATAAATACTGGAGCCAGGGTTTTGTGAGGGTGTGTTGGGATAGGAGAACACTATATATTAATATATTAGTTACATTTTAGTTTTCGAAAAACATTACAAACTATCCAGGACATTTTCCATAACCGGTCTGACTATCAGAGGTTCATGTTTCATCAACCAAACTCTTAGTAGCAGTCATTACTCGACAAATAAGTAGCATGATAGACTAATAAACAAACAGTCAGAGGAGATAGTAAAGAAAGAGGCAGGGAACAAGTGGAGGAGAGGGGTTGAAGGTTTGAAGACACAATGCTGGAACTATCATGACTAAATCCAATACTGTACCACAGTAATACACCAATCCACCCAAAGTCTATCATTTTAAATACACTGATGTTAAAATGAACGGTTGATAACATTATGAGGCAGCATGGTTTAATGCATGTGCAAAATGGATGAAGTTGAAATTTGTAAACTGCCAAAGGCTAGACAGAAGCCACCCCTTGCCATCATTGCGGCCACACACAAACAGATGAACCGGGCGCTTTTAGGTTTAGGTTGTGATTATGACTGCCAGATATGTGATGAACATTAAATGTGTGGTGGAACTTGCCAATTTCCATGCAAGTTCTTGCCTTTTCCAGAGAATTTATGAATTTTGACCTTTTCCATGTTTTCCATGATTGGAAAGATTCCTTTTAAAATCAAGGTTTTCCAGGACACCTGGGAACCCTGACAATACTTTCATGGCAATCGTCGCAAACAGTCAAAAGTCTATTCATTCTGAGTAAACATGTTACAAACTGATTCTCAAAATGTATTAATTGTTGACGCTTGCCTCTTTCTGAGACCATTTTGATTTGGAACGCTCCTTGCTAATTTCTGACCAATCAGGGTGTCTGTTCCCTGCTGGATCGTGGAACCAATCTTGCCAGTCCATCAAATAAGTTTGAAATGCAAAACTGCACAAAAATGTTTCAACTTTGAGAAGATGGCGAAACGTAGAGAGTGATGGGATGTTTTGGCAGTTTGGTTTCAAAAGCGTGCCCTTTTCTGCTCCCTTGCTCTCTTTACAGACTGGAATCTTACCCACAGCCCCTTTAACCCTTCTCTCCAGAACAACACCAGGGAACAAGACGATTTGCTGACCTTGTCCCAGTAGCAGACGAGGTCCTCGATGATTACAGAGGCATTCTTTGCCTGGGAGACCAAATCGCTGCACTTGGGCAATTCCTCCAGCATTAGGAAATTCTTCCAAAAAAAACAGACAATCAGGTTCATTGATAATATAAAAGGTACCATGGCATGTAAATTTCACTTTATGAGGTTTTGTAACATTAATATGAGTTCCCCTAGCCTGCCTATGGTCACCCAGTGGCTAGAAATGACGTTGGGTGTAAAACGAGCACTAGGTATCCTGCTCCGCCGCTGAAAAATAAAAGCTCAGACGCTCCAATTTTCAAATATGTCGTCATAAGGGGCCAAGTTACCTCCCATTTCTCTGCCTTGCCTGCCCAGAACATTTGGCCAACCAATGAGACAATGAGCTACGACCGTGCAACGCCAAATGTGTGTTTGAATATATACACACTGTAACGCAAGTGTTCTACACTTCTTTGTTATTTGGAGAACCATTCTGCTGTTGGTGTAATGGTGAATAACACGCAACGTAAGCTAAGGTAAAGCTCCCATTTGATGAAAAGACTAGACTGTGTCGGGTTCTCTGACGTCTCTGGTACTTCCACAATAAGACTTGTAGTAGGGTTATCTCAGCCATTGTTGAGAAGGAATTGGGGGGGAAAGGAGCTTTGGCTTTGACTCCCTGAAGTCCAGATGGAAGCGCAACATGGAGGAGAAAGGGATTGTTGCCCGGGATTACCCCCCCGCTTGAGCCCCGCGGCGGCGGTGGAGCCCCGCAGCGGTGGTGCCCCGCGGCGGTGTTGCTCCGGGGCGGTGGTGTTCCAGCAGCAGGGCTCCGGCGGGAGACAATCCCGGGCTAAAATCGCGGTCAAGAAACACTTTCTCCTCCATGTCGGCGGTGGAGCCGAGATAACCCCCACTATGAGTTGTGGAAGTACCGGGAGTCTGCAAGTGGCAACAATCCCTTTCTCCTCCGTGTCGCCACTCAGTCTGTACTTCAGATTGACATGGAAGTGGAAGAACCAGAGGCGTCGGAGAACCTAACGCAGTCGTTTGAGATTCATAATATCATACGGGGGCACACTAAGCTTTTGGCCGTGATAATATATATTATATTATATTATATAGATATCTATATGCATATATTATTTAGATATAGAGCTCCAGGACTCCCGCTGGAACACCCGGAGTGTTCAGATGATATTATTAATCCGAGCCATTGCGATACATCCACTGTAAACACTAGCGCATGGTACCGTGGCCGCAAGCTGCTCAGGGCCACAACCCCACCCTCGATCTTGACGCACCTCTACGAAACGGCACGTTTGTGGAAAGCTCATTGTGGGACTGGCTGAAATTCTGCACCAAGGCTGAATTTCTGGATTAGGGGCACACTAACAACTAAAGCATCCATAAAGTAGCATGCCATGGGACCTTTAATAGTAATACTAATCATAGTACATCAAATTAAAATAAAAAAAGGTGAATAAGGAGACGTACATTATGCACATGTCTCAGCAACACATTCAAAACTCACTAAAAGACTTTGTCTAAAGAGTATCACACATCCCAACGGATAATTCAACGGTTCCCTCCCTGGACCCAAAAGCCAAACAGGAGGATGATATATTAGAGGGCAAATCTATAGGAAAGTACATTGAGGTTAGGCAAAATGTAGGCAGAATCGTAGATTACATGTGAGCATGCTTGAAGCACCCCAAGAAATCGTCGAGAGGTGTTTAAACTCGTCAGGCTCCTAATGGCCAATCAACTTCATACCTGGTGGGGAAATACGGGCGCTAACCCTCACCTGGATCCGTTGTATGCTCACATAACTCTCAAAGAGAAGCTCGATGGCCCTGGGGAAGAAGAGGTTGACAGTGGTGGCTGTGTTACTGTACAGCGACACAGTAACGAAGACGCTGCTGGCCGTGATGGTGTTGCCCAGCTGCACGTAGATGGCGAAGGTGATGAAGATGATGACCTTGCTGGCCGAGAAGAAGGAGGCTAGGTTTAGGGCTTGCAGCATGGAGCTCTTCATCACGTTGTTGATCTCCTCCCTATGGCGGGACAGGGGGGTTTAGAGACAGCATCATGTTTTTAAATTACATTTTATTTGTTGGGCGAAATGTATGATGGAGAGCAGGGACGTGCACAGGAATTTTGAGGGGCAGTTGCTCTGACCTGAAAAAAGGGCACCCCCCCCCCCCCCCAAAAAAAAACAACAACTGACAGGCTATATGAAGGACTGAGAATAAAAGGGTCTTTATTAATATATTAATACAAATAAGTTAAACACTGAAATAACTACTACTAACGATAATGCAGAAAAACATGACTTGAAGAAGAACATAACATGAACACAAACATAATTAAACAACATCCTATCAAGTTACTGATAAGTTTCTCCAAATTGACATATTAAAAATGCAAAGCTTCAAAAGAGAAGCCTTCAGAACCTCTTCTTTGTCGATTGGTATGTCCTTCTCTATGGACAGCAGGAGGAGGTCAGACAGCAGCTCTTGACCACACTGAATTCGGAGCACATCACTACCCTGTAGTGATGTGCTCCTCTTTGCTGCCTCTGTCATGCCAAATTTGTACCGGCTGGCAAATTTGTACCGGGCACGTCAACAGTTGTCCGTTGCCAGGCAACGGACAACTGATTACGTAAGGGTTGTCCGTTGCCGGGCAGGTTTCAAAAAACATTCGCGCTCATGTTGCCAAAGACGAAATAACATACAGATAACGGATCACTAGATAACACTTGTTTTTACTTTATATTTTTATTGTATTTAATTGTTTTATCAAATTTAGCTAGTAAACTGAGTGTTTAAAGCGGGTTTCAAAAAACATTCGCGCTCATGTTGCCAAAACATAATACAGAAAACGGATCGCTAGATAACACTTGTTTTTACTTTATATTTGTATTGTATTTAATTGTTTAATCAAATTTAGCAAGTAAACTGAGTGTTTAAAGCAGGTCAAGGACGAAATAGCACAATACAGATAACGGACAAGTGCGAATGAACGAGCATGAAGGTTCGCGAATGTTCGTGAACCTTTCACGTCATTCGACGCGATCGTCCGTTGCCAGGCAACGGACGACGCGATCATCTGTTGCCAGGCAGGTTTAGAATGGATTACGTATGGATGACGCGCCCGGTACAAATTTGGCAGCCGGTACAAATTTGGCATGACACCTCCTTTAGTTGTCTCTCTCTCTCCTGAATCCTCCTCTTTTCACTGGGCATTTCGGCTTCACTTAACAATAACAAACAACGCCCAAAATAGTGATAAGATTTAGGCATGAACCATTTTGAATGAAAGAGTGATGCATTACTTCCATCTTTTATTCTTCTTTTTAAAACAAAATGTTAGAAACTAACTATAAGCAGACATGTAGCTTAGTTTGCCTACCAAAAAATGTGTAGACTGGCTGCTTGTCCGCAAGCTAGCTAGCTGTCTGATTATTTAGGCGAAACGTTACGTGGCAAACTGAGCCTGGATTTATGAAGATTGTAATTCATTTCATAAAACGTGATGATGATTGTTTGTTTGTTATACATCTCAAATTCACCTTTTCCGACAACATCAAGGCAGTCGTCTCACAGGTGCCGGTGTTCCGGTCGCGTGCAGCGCTGCAGCTACGTAAAGCAGCTTTCACACGCCGCGTTTGTCCTGCCCCTACTGACTTTCACTCTCAGTGCCCGAACGGAATTGAATGAGGCTACGCTTACTTTATGAAATGTTTCGAGTGGCGATTTTTTTTATCTAGGCCTACATGAAATTCTGCATCCATTAAATGATTAAAAAAAAAAAAAAAAAAAGGAAGGGCAACCTGAGTCGAGGAGGGCATATGGGTAGTTGCCCAAGCAACCTGAGCAACCCCCCTGTGCACGTCCCTGGTCCTAGGGCCGGTACAGTGTAGGTCTACCCATCATACATCTGGGTGGAGTACACACACACACACACCACAAGTGGACAAATTCACACCTGAGGGTAAGATTTGGGGCCATTTAAATTGTTGAAACCCCTCCTTACCCTCTGAAACGTGAAACCAGAGACGCAAAGGGCTTCTCCCAGGCGTACATCTTGATGATGCGCATGCCGAACACCACTTCGTTCATGGTGCGAATCCTGCTGTCGGTGAGCACTGCCATCCTGCTCCTGCAATGCATCATAGGTCCAATACTTTACGTAATGCGTATGCGGACGTAATACCCCTAAATCGATGTCATAAAAGCTCAAGGTAGGATAGGCTATATATTTTACAAGCATAGCTGTAGGGTCATAGTTGTTGAAATAAATAAAAAAGCCTTTACCTGTGGCTGTCACAGGCCTGTAATAAGTCATCCAATCATTTGATTCAGCCGAAAATGCTAAGGCTAGTTTGTTAGGCATATGTTTAGGGGAGTGGCTTAGTCTGGCAGGAGAGGATTTCAGTTGGAGAACTGCCCTCTGAAAGGTGCTCTATGATTAGTGATGAAAAATAATTTCATTTACGACACAGTATTTTATTTAATAGCATCTGAAACCCTGCTGCAGATTTGAATGCATTTTATGATGTCGCTGGGTGAAGGGCATACAAGATACCTGAACATGGAGAACAGCCTCCCAAACAGGGTTTGCAGGGGCATCAGAATTATGGGGACTAGTATGCCAGCCAAACACGAGGGCCCGATTTCTGCCCACAGTAGGGCGACCACCACTGCTACCTGGATAGGCGCCACCCACAGGGCTTGCAGCCAAATAGTAAGCTGGAGAGGAAAGGAAGAAACAAATTAGGAGCAGCCTTCTTGTTGTGATGGAGAAAAACGCTAAATAGTGAGTGAGGGAGAAGAAAGATCATAGATTATATCATAGGTTGTGACTTTTTTTGTCAGGGTCTATGATATAATGAACCCATCTGACAAAAGAGTAGGTCAACAAATGAGTGAATAAACACTTTTGTGTTTATTCAGTTTTCTGGCCCCCATCTTTAAGAGGCTTCAGACATTTTTGAGGCTCACTTATTTTGGCCATTTAGAAACTACGCTTTTAGTAAATAGACTTTACACACTGTAAAAAATAGGCTACTTACTGCAATCAATTTTTGAGTTTTGAGCCCATCAAAAGATCATTTTCTTCTTTAGACAAACTTGAAAGTTAGTTATACCAACTAAGATTTTTATATTTTACAAAACTCAAAAAAATAAGTCAGGGGTGTTAACTTAATATTTCAAATTAAGGTTAATATTATTTAAAAATAAACATTTCAAAGAATGCAAAACAAGTTTTAAGTTCACTTTATTAAATTTAATAATTGGAAACTTCCATTTTACATTTCTGAATGCCAGACAGCAATAGAACAAGCAACATGTAGCTAGTTCAGCAGCAGAGAATCGCACTCTAAATTCAGCAAACCAAAGTGCAGAACAAGTTTGACATTATGGTCAAACTTGCTCTGCACGAGACGGGAGCACAGGTTAAACGGTGACGCAACTCTCGTGCCCCATATACCGCACGATCCCGAGAGCTGCCTTTATTTAACACACACCCACAACACACAGCAAACCGCACACCCAACCAACGGACATGCAAGTCTCGGTAACGGTGGCGTCAACACTACGCACAATTAACAACACACAAACAATAAAGACCCCAAACCCGTTAAACCCCACTTAACCCTGGTACGGCCACACCAACCGCGTTGCTCGCGTTAGGGGCGTTGAAAATCGGCATTTTTGCATAGGGAACCATTGGTTTAGGCGCGGTACACGCGTTGAAGCGTTGAAGCGTTGCGTTGGGGGCGTTGGGCGCGGCAGTTGCACGTAATTACGCACGTAAACGCAGTAACGCGCCCAACGCACCAACGCCCGGAGTTCAGAAAATTGAACTTTCAACGCTCCAACGCGTGACGCTTAGCCGCGGTAGCCAATCAGCGTGGAGCTTGACCCGACGTCACTGGCAGAGAGTAGTGAGCTTGCACAGAAGCATACGGCCGACATTTTTCTTTTTTCTGGGTGGAAATAGTAACATAGTTACGCCATTAAATGCGTTTATGGAAACATTTCTAGCGAGAAATGTGCATTTTACTTTCATAATGTTCGCTCGGTGAATGTGAAGGATGTTTGGTTTGATAGTTATGACGAAGAGGGAACGCTCCGTTCACTTGCATGGACAGAGTCTCTGGTTGCTAAGCAACCTCAACGTCTTGGCGGACTGCTTCTCTGCTGATCAACACTGCGAATGCTGGAAACACACCAGACACACCATGTGAAGTTATTTAACCCGATTATTGTTATTTATATCCGAGATTATTTAATCTAACCTGATCTAAACTCTATCACCCAAACACGGCGGCGTTTGGGTTTCCTACCTCGGACTCCAGCGCAGCCACGGCCGACATTTTTCTTTATTCTGGGTGGAAATAGTTACATAGTTACGCCATTAAATGCGTTTATGGAAACATTTTTAGCGAGAAATGTGCATTTTACTTTCATAATGTTCGCTCAGTGAATGTGAAGGATGTTTGGTTTGATAGTTATGACGAAGAGGGAACGCTCCGTTCACTTGCATGGACATGGACTCATCTAGCTGCGTTGGCGCGTTGACGCGTTGGAAGCGTTGAACCACCACACACTGGTCAAGCGTCAGGTTAGGCGCGTTACTCGCGTTGTCCAACGCGAGTAAAGGCCTCCACACACCGGCGCCGCAGCGCAGCGGCGCGTATTTTACGCGCGTCAAAAGCACGCCCGTAGCACCAACAGGAGGCGGCGCGACGGCCGCGCTGCAGCATAAAATCAGGAAGTCACCTGTCAATCAACCGCAGCAAAGAGACGGAACGCAATGGGTGAGTAGCCTATTGTAGCCTACTTTATTTATTTTCCATCTTTTTGGCTGAATAATTTGAAAAATGTATAATCTGCGAAGTGAAAGTATGTTTTCAAGCATCAGATCAACTTAGTTTGTAGGGCACTTAATCGTTTTATTTACTGTCATTTCTTATTTATTTTATATTTTGCCATTATTCATCTACTGCATCAACAATCTCAATAACTGCAGGAGCTTCTACCTTCTATCTATCCATCTATATAGCCTTAACATAGCCACACATTTACATGTATGCAGCCAGTAGTTATCCATTTTAATTGAGCAAGCTCTTTTACATTTTATTGAGGTTTTTTTATTTCAACAGAATAAATAACTGTTGCCAGACAGAGGGGGGCTGCCCTTCTTCTCCTGCGCTGTAGGTGGGCAAGGAGAAGACAAAGGGTTTGGGTGCACCCCATCAATGAACAGAGACAAGAACAGGGGGTATGCCACAATCTGGTCCAGGAGCTCCGTGCAGATCCTGAGAGGCACGCCAATATTTCAATTCGCCACTAAGTGTGCAATGGCAGAACCATATGGTGCAGCCTATATGATGACCTATAATCTAGTTATTATCCCTCTCTGGTATACTCTTTTGCATATATATATATATATATATATATATATATATATATATATATATATATACTTTTTTTTTATCCCTCGGGATAAATACAGTGATGTTATTGCTGTGCTGGATTCAGTAGCCAGTGTATTTTATTTGAGTGCTCAAGACACTTAATGTTATTTTTCCTTAAATCCAGAGAGACAGTTAATACATGATCTGATACCAGAGAGACAGTCAATACATGACAATGCATTTTTGAGCTTTGCCTGTGTTTTCTTTTACTTATCTATTTTATTGTATGAGAATGTTTCTATGTGAAGCACTTTGAGTCTGCTTCATGTATTAAAAGTGCTATATGAATGAAGTTGCCTTGCCTTAAATAAAAATATATTTATTACAAGTAATCTGGTTTCTACCTACATGGTGTGATTATATGTCACTTGATTTCGTCTATTTCCCATTATGGTTAATGGTTTGGGTACTTAGTCCACCATTGTTGATTTCTCACATGAAGATCCAATCTCCAGAGCTATGGCTCGCCAGGCAATGACCTTTTTGGAGTTGTCTTTGTAATGACGGGAACTTTGGTCATACAATTCGACGTATTTTTCCACCTCGACGACCAGTCTCTCATCGTCCATTCTCGTAATTGTTTCTCACAAACGAAAGAGGGCGACATCCAGTGGTGAGGGGTAGATATGGAGGTGCCTACGGGACCCGGGATGTACAAACCAGCTTTTACAAAGCGCTTTTTCAGGGGCGGCGACGCTCGGGAATAGAACATGGGCTCGAAGCAGGCCCCCAGGATAGGCATATACTTCCGCAATCCACCCGTGCTCAGAGGCCAAGCCTGGTATTGCAGCTGTTTTAGCTGGGAGTGGACGGGGGTCCGTCATTTCATGTGGCCCAGAAGTAGATATCGCCGTCCACTCCAATACAAGTGGGGAACAGGATTGTGTCTCCGCAAAAAATGTCTGGATATCAATCAAAGGCTCATAATTATCTTTCTACCCTGTTCTAAAAAAATGTAAGTTTTTTATTTTCAAAACGCCTCCTCAAGCGTTTTATTAGCAGTTGATGTTGGGTGGGCAGCTGAAAGGAGCCGTACTGAAACAAACGGCTCCTTGCTATGGACCTATTTTTAAGTGCACGGCTCCATTAACTTCCGAATTAAATTAAATTCCGAATTAACTTCCATTAACTCCATTAACTTCCAAAGTCTGAGATTTGTCCTTTTACTTAACATGAATGGCGTTGAACACGGATATATACCACACATCATTGAAATAGCTGTAACAGGCACGGACGTATTGATTACCTGAATGATTATGGGAGACCTACGTAATTTTCATAATATTGTTAATTGTCTAATATTAACATTTCAGTTGCGTTGGTAGGTATTTCATTTTCATTTGCTTGTTTAGCTATGTATGACAGGGTTATGGTTAGCTATGTATGACAGTTGACAATGTTGGTGTATTACAATTCAATATTTGGGTAGGCTACTCCAACTTCGTTGCTGGTCGATATGTAAACATTTACTTTTATATAAATTATTGATTGCATTCTTCGTAAAATAGTTAGTTGGAAGGAATCTGTTTCTTAAGCAATAACATTGAACTGAATTTTTTAGGCCTACATACGTTTACTATGTTACTATGGTATTATATGGAGCAATCCTACATATTTATGAAGTTTCCAGATCAATAAAGTTCTATCACTTTTTATTTGAACTGCCTGTATGTATTTATGTTTTTTACATGTTGTGTCTGAGTTTGTGATGTGAGTCTTTGTTCTATTGTGTCTCGTATTCATATACATGTTTTGACTGTCTGAGTTTGTGATGTGAGTCTATGGTCTTGTATATACATGTTTCATGTATTCATATGTTTTTTACATGTTGTGACTGTCTGAGTTTGTGATGTGAGTCTTTGGTCTCGTATTTATATGCATGTTTCATGTATTTATGTTTTTTACATGTTGTGACTGTCTGAGTTTGTGATGTGAGTCTTTGTTCTATGTTCCCACTCTTGGCCTGCACCTTGACGTGGTGAGTGGGCTTTAAACTAAGCCAGGCCTTTTATATTTTTTCGTTTGTTATTCACAGTCTATCTTATTAATGATACAAAGCCTTAATTAAACCCCTTCTCTTCTGTTTGCAGAAAATGGAAACTTCAGAGTATATTTTATCTTAAGTTATATCATCTTTTTTTGTTTCCTCATCAGATCCCAGTCCATCATGCTCCTCTACTTGTCTGCCGTACCACCATCATGCCTCATGCATCACCTCTCAGCGCCTACCCAGCTGCATCTTATTCCATTTCGAAAAAGCGAGCATCTCACCAAGCAAAGTTTTGCTAATGCCTGCTCAAGTTATTTAAATACTTCATTCTATGGATATCTGAAAATATTTACAGATGGTTCTAAAGATCCCAAAGGACAATGTGGTATTGGCATATATATTCCAGAATTTGAAAAAGGATACGGATATAGAGTGGGTGACTTTATCAGTATACTCAATCGAGATGGCCACAATAATAACCGCTCTTAGATGGGTTGTAGATACTAAGTTTTATAACAAATAATTCAATACGTGAAGATTTGGTGACAGAGGTAAAGCATCTTCTTTTAAATATTATAAGCCTTGGTTTAGTTATTCAGTTCTGTTGGATTCCAGCCCACCATGGAATATATGGCAATGAAATTGCTGATAAATTAGCTAAAAGATACTAACCTAATTAGAAGAATTTAACCTTAAGTATATACATATTTATTTATTTTTTATTCATTTCTTTTGTTAGTTTGTTTTATTTTGTTTATTTTGTTTCGTTAGTTTGGTTTTTTCTTTGAATTTATTTGTATGATTTAAAGTATGATTTGCCAACGTCCTTGTCCTTGTCAACGTCCTTGTCACAAACTCCTGTGTAGTAGGTAGGTCGCGGTATATGGGGAAAAACTATGATCCGCCACTAAACTAGAAGAAGAAGATCTCTGCATCCGGTACGTCACGGACTAGGTCACGTGTCCTGGCCACATACCGCGGAAGCAAATCGCTCCTGTATGTTACCATGCGCCACTGAGCAGTTTGCATAGGAATGAATGGGCGGCCATTTTCCAGTCCGTGGTCCATCCTTTATTATGTCCATGGCTCGAAGAGTAGTTGGGCGGCGCGGAGCGGAACGCTGCCGCGCAGCTAGTCGGCGCCGGTGTGGGCTAGTACACCCGGAATAATGGGGGCAGAGTTTTTGACGCGCCGCTGCGGCGCCGGTGTGTGGAGGCCTTAACGCGCCTAACCTGACGCTTGATCAGTGTGTGGTTGTTCAACGCTTCCACGCATCAACGCGCTAACGCAGCTCGATGAGTCCATGTCCATGCTAGTGAACGGAGCGTTCCCTCTTCGTCATAACTATCAAACCAAACATCCTTCACATTCACCGAGCGAACATTATGAAAGTAAAATGCACATTTCTCGCTAAAAATGTTTCCATAAACGCATTTAATGGCGTAACTATAACTATTTCCACCCAGAATAAAGAAAGATGTCGGCCGTGGCTGCGCTGGAGTCCGAGGTAGGAAACCCAAACACCGCCGCGTTTGGGTGCATGATAGAATTTAGATCGGGTTAGATTAAATAATCTCGGATATAAATAACAATAATCGGGTTAAATAACTTCACATGGTGTGTCTGGTGTGTTTCCAGCATTCGTAGTGTTGATCAGCAGATAAATAGTCCGCCAAGACGTTGAGGTTGCTTAGCAACCAGAGACTCTGTCCATGCAAGTGAACGGAGCGTTCACTCTTCGTCATAACTATCAAACCAAACATCCTTCACATTCACCGAGCGAACATTATGAAAGTAAAATGCACATTTCTCGCTAAAAATGTTTCCATAAACGCATTTAATGGCGTAACTATGTCACTATTTCCACCCAGAATAAAGAAAGATGTCGGCCCTATGCTTCTGTGCAAGCTCACTACTCTCTGCCAGTGACGTCGGGTCAAGCTCCACGCTGATTGGCTACCGCGGCTAAGCGTCACGCGTTGGAGCGTTGAAAGTTAAATTTTCTGAACTCCGGGCGGCGAGTTTATTTTTTGCAGGGTGGTAGCGGGAAGCTCGTGAATATTGATGAGGGAACTCATCCCTCATTGGCTGGGACTTGGCTCGCTGGGACTTTGTCAGAGGGCTTGTGAAAACGGAGGGCTTGTGAAAATCACAAACGCAAATAAATGAAACGTTGTTATAAATCAACACAAATCGTTGTATCAATAGTGTGTGACACATGTAATACAGTAGTTGTTTTTAGACGAGTTAGCATTACGAGCTAACGTTTGTTTTGGCACTTACAGAAAGGTAGCTATGGAGTTGCCGTGCAGTAGGCTAGGTGGATTGATAGGTGAAAATCAATATTAAAATTCATGTAGCCCTACGCGAAAATATTCTATGGATAGGCCTACAGATTTTATGGCCCTTCTTTCTATAATGTAATTGGTTGTGGGGTGTGGCAGAACCACTATGAACAAATATCAGAAATCATACGGTTTATTCTTATCCATCTACACTAACCTCCAGCAGCTCCATCTCTCCTCAAAGTTGACATGGGTCTGGCAAATGTTGCAAGCTTTAATAAATCCTGCCATTATGCTCACCACTTCTAGAAACAGAACAGAATGGAATCTTAATGGAAATATCAAGACATGGACAAACAATTAGAAAAAAAAAACTTGGAAACAATCACCAGCTGCCGAAAGCACTGCGATGCGCTATACATAACGTTATAAAATATAATAAATACAAAAAGGATTTACTACAGCAGCCCCTGTGACTCATAACAGTTTCACAGGGGCTTTTAGACGAGTGAGCTAACGTTTGTACTTACAGAAAGGTAGCTATAAAGTTGCCGTGTAGTAGGTGGGTATCATGTGTCACATTATTGCTAAAATGATTCGTGTTGATTTATAACAACGTTTAATTCATTTGCCGATGCGCTATACATAATGTTCTAAAATATAATAAATACAAAAAGGATTTACTACAGTAGCCCCTGTGACACATAAGTTTCAGAGGCTTTTAGATGAGTGAGCTAACGTTTGTACTTACAGAAAGGTAGCTATAGAGTTGCCGTGTAGTAGGTGGGTATCATGTGTCACATTATTCGTGTTGATTTATAACAACGTTTAATTCATTTGCGTTCGTGATTTTCACACAAGCCCTCTGACAAAGTCCCAGCGAGCCAAGTCCCAGCCAACAAGTCCCGCAAAGTCCCAGCCAATCAGGGATGAGTTCCCTCATGAATATTCACAAGCTTCCCGCTACAACCCTTCAAAAAAAAAATTCGCCTCCGGGCGTTGGTGCGTTGGGCGCGTTACTGCGTTTACGTGCGTAATTACGTGCAACTGCCGCGCCCATCGCCCCCAACGCAACGCTTCAACGCTTCAACGCGTGTACCGCGCCTAGACCAATGGTTCCCTATGCAAAAATGCCGATTTTCAACGCCCCTAACGCGAGCAACGCGGTTGGTGGGGCCGTACCTTAACAGAAACACATTGACAAAAGGCAATAAACCCCTTTTTCCCAACCGGCATCACGAATACCCAGACTCCCCGGGGGGTAGGATTCGCCACAATATTTACCATCTGAAAATTCCGTTGAGAAACCCCGTATTTTCCAAAGTGTCGAAATGCGCATGTGCACCGTAGTTGGCCCAGCCTCAGACAGAGTCTGACTTAAACCCGTGTGTCTTGCTAACAAAGATACTACAGTGAGCCTAACTCTTGACCCAAAACTCAACATTGTTGGTTGGACTAAATTGCATTGCACAGTTGATATGAATACTTAATGTTTCATATTCATTTTACTCAGAAATCATAATGAGACCAACAATTTGAAGTTTTCGTTTTCACAGTGCAGGGAATTTAGTAGATTCATGTCAATGAACAAGGAGCAGAGGCCACCAAAATATTTCACACTAGTTGCCAAGCTCACTAATTAAAATGCAAACTGGAACTTGAATAAGTGGGACTGTTCTTGGCAGGCTGTCGGGTAATGGCCGCACTATTACGAATAACATGCTGACACCTAGAGGAGAGATATCTGCGTCTGTTGCCCAAGTGTGGAAGACACAGGGGATAGTCTACTGGGTTCGATCCCCCGATGGCTGCAGTCTACCAGTAGATTAATGTTACTGTTATGATTGATGTTTTCCGGGTTAATAGAGAACCTTTCCCTGGACTATATGAGCTGTGAATGCTATGTTTATTTGTCTTTACTGCATTCAGCAACTTTGATCAAACGTTTCAGAGATTTCACATACTTCGTCAAACTTGCCAACGTCGTTGGAGAGGAGATTGACGATCTGACCTGTGGTCGTTTTCCCTGTGGCCGAGTTGCTGAGACATAGGGCCTGGTTGGACAGAAGAACAACATTAAAACTTAAGACACTCAGGGGTCTCAACATGAATAAATAACCCAACCACGACCCTGACCCGTAAAAAAAATCTTTCCCTCCCTGTTTACAGTGATTCCAGGACGTGAACTTCAAAAGCTCCAAGAATCTCCATTTCTCTCAGTCTTTATAATGACTTCTTATCTTGAGGAAATGATTCATATTGCTTAATTGCTCGCCAACGCTCAAGCCACCTACAGCTTTAGCTCACTCTGAGAATTCCTTAACAACTGCAGGTAAAATACACCCCGTTTCAAGCAACATCAACTCCCTCCAGCCCCTTCCAATAGGCTCACCTTCTTGTAGATCATGTGACACAGGGCAACCCGTATCTTCATGCCCACCTTCTGATAATGGAAGTACAGGTGATGCATCACCGCGAGCAGAAGGGAGCATAGGGATATGCCGAAGGCGTAGCAGAATGCCAGTTGTAAACCATGGTAGTCGTTGGGGTCGTAAGTCTCAAAGTAGTGCAACAGGTACCCCAGCAGCACTGGCTGGACCAGCTTGGTCGCCTCCTGAGAGCAGAGAGTGGTTACGTTCAGACGATCCATTAAGTTACATTCAGCAGACGCTGTCGCTTCAACGCAAATCTGCCGATTCTCATTGAATGCCAATTGATTATGTGAAGGTATTAGGTTAAGGTAAAGCTAAATATGCATTTAGGAGGAAATAAAAACACCAGAAGAGTCTGCATGTAGATGGCATGCCATTAATGAAAACTGTTTGCTTGGGTTTCAATTTAATAAGTTGAATTTCACTAGACTTAAAGAGCCAGTGAACTCAAAACCATTTTTGTTCTGTTTTGAAACATTTGAATATCTCTTATATGATTGACAACAAAGTAGAGCTGTCAAGCGATTAAAATATTTAATCGTGATTAATCGCATTAATGTCATAGTTAACTCTAATTAATCGCGATTAATCACAAATTATTTTTCTATGCTAAATATCCCTTGATTTTTTTGTCCCATAATTCTTCTCATTTTAATTCTCTTATCAACATGGTGAAGTGCATCGGCTTGCCTTGTGCAAATGATTTTTAATGATAACAACATTGGCATATACACTGATCAAAACAGGACGATACAAAAAAAGAGCCTATAGTGCAATTAAACGACTGCTTTGAACAAATGTCATTTGAACATAGCAGTCAGGCTACTGCTTCTTTGTTTTGAGCCAAAGGAAAAAAAAAAAAAAAAAATTTTTTTTTTTTTTTAAATAAAATAATTGCGTTAATCGCGCGATAAAAAAATTAACGCCGTTAAATTTGGTTTGCGTTAACGCCGTTAATAACGCGTTTAACTGACAGCTCTACAACAAAGTAATCTATGCCATTTTATCACTGTAACTAAAGTATGACTGTAACTTACGGAAAAAAATAGTAACATTCTATCTTTTTTTCCGTCAACGCCAAACAGTTTGTGAGGGTTCCGCTCTGCTTCAAACACAATTTGCATTCTTTTCGTGATGTCGAAGGGCCGACCAAGGGCCACAGGCGACGAGGTGTTAGGCAATCCAATTTGACATCAATTCACTAGACTGGTTATGTGTGGCAGATAACTGCAATTCAGTTTTGCCTAGTCAAAAAGAACATTTCGGATATCCGCAACTACATTCTTCCTATCCACAATTGTTATTTGAGATATCCACAAAGACATGCCTCCCAGGAGAAATGATGTCACTTTTTCCATTCATTTCTATGGGGTTTCTCATTACAGATACAGTATCTACAGTTCAATTGCAGATGCACAATATTTGAATTATGGGTATCTGCAACTGAACAGTAGATATCTGTAATTCCAGTTTGAGATATCTACAATTTGATTATGACTAGCCACAATTCCAGTTCAAGATATCTTTAATTCATCTCAATTCAAGATATTTACATATCTTAAATTAATTTTTCACTAGGCGAAATGACGTTGTAGATATCTCTTACTGGAATTATGACTAGTCAGAATCAAATTGTAGATATTTCAAACTGGAATTGCAGATATCCGTAATTCACATAGTGGATGTTTGCAATTGAATTGTAGATATCTGTAATCAGAAACGCCATAGACATGAATGGCAAACGTGACGTCATTTCTCCTAGGAGGAATGTAGTTGCGGATATCCGAAATGTTCTTTTTGACTTGGTAAAACTGAATTACAGATATCTGCAACACATCAAGTCTAGCGAATTTTTGTCAAATTGGCTTGCAAAATTATGACGTTTGAGTTATCTTTAACTTTCATTCTGCCTAGTCAAAAGTGAACAGATATCTGCAATTGCCATTTAAGATATGTGACGAGTTGAATGTCGTTTTCAGTGCCGTCTTTGCAGATATCTGTAATTCAGTTTTGCCTAGTCAAAACTGAAATACAGATATCACTATCTGTCCTTTCGACTAGTCACAATTACGTTACAGATATCTTGAATGAAAATTCCAACTATTTGAAATGTAAAAATAAACGTTTCTCAGGGTGAAATAAAACAACAAGCCAACTCTTAGGTTGAAAAAATTAGGATTAAATAAGTGATGAGTCGGCCTGCAATGCGTAAATTACCTCAATGAATGTGATGAGGGTCAGCGCTGCATAGAATTTCCAGTGGCAAAAGATGATGGCTTTGGATAAGCTTGGTTCTTTCAGGTCTTTGGATGCCTTCAGGCACTCTTCATCCCAGTATCTGTTAAAGAGGGTTAAATGGGCTTCATTCATCTGTGCCAGGAATTAGATCCCTCCACCCAGCTAGAATTATAACCAAGATGGCCGGCATTTAGAAACGGCTATTCTTAGCGAAAAAGCTATATGCTTACCTCAAATGTTAATTTTATTTAGATTTGTAACATGTTGCGTGACTGTTGGTTTGGAGCTTAAAATACGAATAATATGAGTAGTCAATTCTAAAGTGTTATTTATGGGTTCCATGGCATTAAAATGTGACTTTATAAGATGTTCTAACATTAATGAGTTCCCCTAGCCTGCCTATGGTCCTGCAGTGGCTAGAAATGACGTTAGGTGTAAAATGAGCACTAGGTTTCCTGCTCCGCCTTGGAAAAATTGAAGCTCAGACGCTCCGATTGCGAATTTGGCCCCATATGTCGTCATAAGGGTCCAAGTTACCTCTCCTTTCTCTCCTTGCCTGCCCAGAGAATTTGGCCCGCCAATGAGCTACGACCGTGCAAGCGCCACGTGCGTGTGCGTGTGCGTGTGTGTGTGTGTGTGTGTGTCTGTGTGAATACAGTACACACACTGTAACACAATTGTTGAACACTTCTTTGTTATTTGGATAACAGTTCTGCTGTTGGTGTTATGGCATATAACACGACGGGTTCTCTTACGTCACTGGTATTTCCACAATGAGACTCGTAGTAAGGGTGATCTCAGCAATGCTATAGAAGGAATTGGGGGAAAGGAACTTTGGCTTTGACTCCCTGAAGCAGGGGTCTCCAACCTTTTTTCAACTGAGAGCTACTTAGAAAAAAATTAAGTGGCCAAGAGCTACTTGCATCACATCGCACATATTTATTAATGAACTGATTAATAAATGCATGAATTTATTATGCATTTATTAACTGATTAACTGATTAACTGATTAATTAATCACACGTGCTTCTGTTTGTACACGTGTGAAATTGCAATACACAATGCTTATCAAAAATAACTCAACTCTAATACAATAACTTAATAACTCAACATCAAAGGTCCAAGAAAACATTAGTACACTCACTCTTTTTAAAACTTAGTGAGATGACTGGCACTGCATGGAGTCCTTCTGTTTGTACACGTGTGCAATTGCAATACACAATGCTTATCAAAAATAACTCAACTCAATAACAATAACACAATAACTCAACATCAAAGGTCCAAGAAAACATTAGTACACTCACTCTTTTTAAAACTTAGTGAGATGACTGGCACTGCATGGAGTCCACCAAAGAGGTGTATGCTGGAGTGTATGCGCTCAGGTTCACTCTAATACAGTCATTTAAATGTTCATCTGTCAGTCTTGTTCTGAATTTAGATTTGATGACATTCATGTCAGAAAAAGCAGCTTCACAAAGGTATGTCGAACCAAATAAAGCAGAAATTTTAAGTGCTGCTTGGTGAATGTTCTTGTAGTTTTCTGGGTCTACAAGGCTCCAGAAATGTTGTGAGTGTTGCTGAGACTTAAGCTGAACATGATTCTGGAGATTTATAACCTCCATCTCCATCTCCACAGGATTGACAGTGAACAGTTCAGCCATCTTTTCTGAAATCTCTGTGATGTCTACCTCCATGAATGGGTTGGCAATGAATGCCACACATGGCTCCAGCTTATCAAAATCATTGAACCTATCCTCAAACTCCTGGCCTAGCTTTGACATGAGGTCACAATATTTATTGACATCCAAAACAAAGTCAGCCCCTGCATGGCTATCTAACATCTTAACTACTGTTGGGAAGTGTTGCAGTCTTTTGTTTTTCAGTTGCTGGAGGTAGAATGACAGTTTTGCTTTAAAAGCCTTAACAGCACTGATCATGTCCGAAATTGTTCTGTCTTTACCTTGTAACTGGGTGTTGAGCTGATTGAGTTTCTCTGTCATGTCTGTCAGGAACGCAAGATCAAGCAGCCACTCAGCATCAGACAAAAGTGTAGTGTCCTCCTCTCTTGACTCCATGAAAGCCTTGATTTCGTTCAGCAATGAGCAGAAGCGATGCAGTATTTTTCCTCGGCTCAGCCACCTCACCTCAGTGTGGAGAAGGAGATCACTGTGTTCAGCAGACAGTTCCTGGAGGAGCAGTTTGAAGCTTCTGTGCTGCTTGGCCTTTGCGCGAATGGAGTTGATGATCTTAATGACAGGTGTCATCACATGATCAAATCTCATGACTTTGGCGCATATAGCCTGCTGGTGAATGATGCAGTGATAGTTCACAATTTTAGGAAAGTCCGGGTCGGCCTTGCACAGTGCAATAAATCCTGAGTGGCGTCCTGTCATAGCTGGTGCGCCGTCTGTTGTAATAGACACCAGCTTTTCAATAGGCACGTTATGTTCAACGAAGTACTTTTTCACAACGTTGTAAATATCGACTCCTCTGGTTGTGGTTTTTAGTGGAAGCAACGTTAAAAACTCCTCTCTGGTGGAAGCGTCTTCGAAAACCATCCGGACAAACACAGCCATCTGAGCGGTATCAGCCGCATCCACCGACTCGTCACATTGAATTGAAAACCATTTGCATTTAATCATGTCCCGCTCCAACTGACCCACTGCATCGGCAGAGAGCGCAGACACTCGCCGTGCCACTGTGTTTGCGCCAAGCTGTACATCAGCGATAGCGGACATGATTTCAGTCTTACTTTTATGGTCCTTGAATAATGTGTCGGCCACCGCTGTCATTGCTTCCTTCACCATCCCGCCATCGGTGTATGGCTTCTTGTGTTTTGTCAAAATGTGCGCCACTTTAAATGATGCCTCCGTGGCCGCGTTGGCTTTCTTCGTCGGTCCGATGAATAAACATTGCTGTTTTTTAAGGTTTGCTTTCAGCTGGTTCACTTTCTCAGTCCGTAGAGTGCTGCCTGCTGGAAAATCCCGCGCAAAGTTACCGTGGACTTGAGTGTGGTGGCGCTCCACGTTACCTCTTTTGCCGACCGAAACACTGCTCCCGCATATGACGCACACACACTTGTCCTTCACGCTAGTAAAGAAGAACTCGCATTCCCACTCTAAATGGAAATGGTATGTTTTCTGCTTTTTCTTGACTTGGCCACCTTGGTTTTCCATCTTTGTTGTTTGTGTAAAGTTCTGCTAATACCACCAAACTCCTCACTTTAGCTTAGCGAGCGTACAACGTCACTCAACGTCACAACGTCACTTTGGCTACATTTACACCGGACACCAATGTGACATATATGTGAACGTAAGTGAGATGAGGTGCATTTACTGTCGTCGGAATATTATTATTTTTAATTTTTTTAATTTTTTTAATTATTATTATAATTTTTTATTTTTTTATTTTTTTCGGTCAACCTATCAGGCGAGCTACTGAAAACCTGCCCGCGAGCTACCGGTAGCTCGCGATCGACGTGTTGGAGACCCCTGAAGTATGTGAACTGCGACATGGAGGAGAAGGGGATTGTTGCCCGCGATTGTCTCCGTCTAGTTGTAATTAAACCCATAGCAATAATGTAACAAATTTCTGAGCATATAATATAACAACATTTTGCGTATCATTTTACAACATATAACATTCGTTCACCACAAATGACTCCTATAAGCAGTGCCAATATTTATATATTTTTTAACCACTTTGATTACATTACAAAATTCAATTTATGGTAACAAGGTAATTGTTCAATGGAAAGTGTAGTATACTATGCATGCAAATCTGTGGAGGTGGGGCGGTGTCTGGCCTGCAGGGGGAGTATGGCGCACCGGGTCTGCTGGGGTGATGGGGTCTGATTGCGGACAGGTGTCTGCAATCTGA
Source organism: Gadus morhua (assembly GCF_902167405.1). Taxonomy (NCBI): domain Eukaryota; kingdom Metazoa; phylum Chordata; class Actinopteri; order Gadiformes; family Gadidae; genus Gadus; species Gadus morhua. The sequence continues at coordinate 31,191,293 of NC_044051.1, read as the reverse complement.
CCCAATCAGGAAGTGTGTATTCTATTTATCTGCCTGCTTGTCTTTCAGTCAGGGGTTGAGAGAGAGAGAAGGAAGATGCTCTCTGAGAGCCAGAGAAAGAGCGTCGTAAGACCAGGAGATGGACGGATTGAACATTGAACGTTGTCCTTTTGTTTGTGTGACTTTGTGTTTGTTTAACCTAACCGTGTTTGTGGAAATAAAAGGGAGTTCGCTCCATTTCCACCAAGAACTGTGTCCTGACTCCGGTGAACCCGTTACAAAATCAATTATTAAATAGCTTTTACTGTTATTCAGGGCTGAAAAGTGCATTTAAATTTTAAAATCTAAGGCAAGTACTATTGGTTAGTTGATAATAATCATAATTTTGATTAAACATCTCTTCCAGTGTCCTGGCCAAGATAGGCAGCAGTAGCCTAAAGTCACACAGCATACACACAAAACATAAGAAAAATAAAACAACTCCGGTGGAGATATGAAGGTTATATGAAGTTAATAATTCTATGTATTATAAATGTGTAAAGAAAATTGAAATCGGTTCATCCTAGCCTGAGAAAAGGCAGAAAGTGTCTATCTGGCTCAAAAGTAAGAAATCCTCCAACTACCACAGTGCATTGCGCTCGCTGCACTGCCCGCCTGTTTCTGTTTGGAGGGAGAAGGACCCATGGTCCTAGCCATTGGCGTCAGTTTGGTTTGAAATGTGCTGGGGACAGAGACGCATTCGGAAGTGCATTTTTAGAAGTGCTGGGTACAATGAGGATGCACTCCTTTTTCTCTCTTTAGTGCCGGTAATGAAAGTTTCTGAAAGACGGCATAACCATGTAGCTAATTACTAAGGAATAAAATGTATACAAAATCGGTATGGCACGTTTTATGAAGAAAACGTTTTCAAAAAGCATCGGACATATTACCCACTATGTTCTGCTCAATGTATCCAATGTTGACAACGTGACATGATATGGCTAAGCTAACAACATAAACAAGAGGAGCTAGGAAAGGAATTTAACTGCGTGTTTAAGTTCAGAAGGGCCAAGGTGTGGCTACACACAGCACTACAAAAATCGTCAAGATTGAAAAAGAAAAAAATATTTGTTGCACAGCTGAACGCTGTATCACATCAGGAGCTGGCTGTTCTCAATTCACAACACGCATTCCATCAAAACTAGCCTAGGCCTACATCAGGCGGTGCCATGCCGTAATTCCGACGCCTCATTGTTCCGACGTCTCAATGTTCCGAAATATTTCCCATTAGATCGACATTCCACTATTCCGACGGTTCAATGTTCCGAAAAGAAAACCCATTGGTCCGAAGGTCCGACTTTTCGAAAAGGAGGCGCATTAGGCCGACGGTTCAATATGCCAAATAGGAAAAATAGTTTTATACCTCGCTCGCTCCCCCTCTCTCTCACTCTCACTCTCTCTCTGTCTCCAAAATACAACCTAGGCCTACATATCAAGTTCACGATGAATTTTGGAGGGCAAAAAGACAACGCTTCACTTCATTTCGACACGGTGTTGCAGCACCATGGACAGAGAGCAGAGGTCTAATAATTCTCAACACGGGCGCACACACACACACACACACACACACACACACACACACACACACACACACACACACACACACACACACACACACACACACACACACACACACAGGGCCGACGGACTGCGGGGACAAAGGGGACAGTTGTGGTGGGGCCCAAGGCAGAGGGGGGGCCCATGAAAAAAAAAAAAAAAAAAAAAACTATTTATAATCATAATAATTACGTATTGGCCACGTCCCCCCCCCCCCCCCCCCCCCCCCCCCGTCAACAACTTAGCGCAGGGGGGCCCATTAGTACCTATAGTATAGGGCCCCAGGATTTGGTGCTACGGCCCTACACACACACACACACACACACACACACACACACACACACACACACACACACACACACACACACACACACACACACACACACACACACACACACACACACACACAGTGAGAGAGAGAGAGGAGGAGCAAGAGAGGTATAAAACTCTTTTTCCTATTCGGCATATTGAACCGTCGGCCTAATGCGCCTCCTTTTTGAAAAGTCGGACTAACGGACCTTCGGACCAATGGGTTTCGTTTTCGGAACATTGAATCGTCGGAATAGTGGCATGTCGATCTAATGGGAAATATTTCGGAACATTGAGACGTCGGAACAATGAGGCGTCGGAATTACGGGCAGGCCCCCATCAGGCATTCTGACCAAAACTCATGAACTCCCCCCCTCAATTATTCCAGAATTCAAGAATGACCAAAAGTCACTTTGTGTCAACAAGAGACTGACCACTTGAGTGCAAAAAACACAAAAGACCTCGCCACAGCACCAGCAAATCTTAAGCAATAAATATCGCGTCTTACCTTTATTTATGTGGCAGTGGTCTGCAGATGCATCCCGTGGTGTAGCCTACCACAAATCCATTTAGTTCAACAGGTTATCGTTCTGATAATGTCCATGGTACGAGCAACCTGCTCTGGTGCTTCTTACCTATGTATTCAGGCTAAAATGACTTGATTGCCTGATGCCTCATCATCCCAGCCAAAGAGTATTGGTATTATTAGTAATGGCTACTTGCCAAATCGAAAAAATAACTTCACACAGTGTGTCTTTTTCCAATGTATTTGTTATCATTCGTAGCGTTCGTCAGCAGAGAAATAATTCGCCAAAGTCGTTGACGCCGCTTAGCAACCGAATACGAATGTAGTCTACAGCATTGAGAAGAGCCGTGTAATAAGTAAGGGATCATGTATAGAATGCCGGTCATTATCGGGAAAATAAGCCCAGACAGGGCGAACAGGACCCCGACGCGCAGCGAGGGTAATTGCTTCGGGGTCATCCCTATGTTCCCCGGGTTCTATCCCCGTTTTTCCCAAAAAGGGTCCTATGTTCCCCTGTAGCCGTACATACCGGGGAGCATAGGACCCTTTTGGGGAAAAGCGGGGAACATAGAACTCTTTTCTGGGAAAAGGGTCCTATGTTCCCCGCAATCTATCAATCTTTAAAGATATTTAAACTTTGACGCGACATTCGCGTGATGACAGCCAATCGGCGTTCAACAGCCTGGCCACTGAGTGACATGTGTAACGTAACAGCCAATCAGCGTTCAACCGGCCAAATCAGTGCAGTCCGTGAGTGCAGTGCAGTCCGGGGTGAACTGCAGCATGGAGGAGAAAGTGATTGTTACCGTTTGCGACTCCCGGAGCACTTTATATGATAGTATATACCAATATAATATAGACCCCAATAAAGACGCTTTTTTTAAAAAAGGGGTCCGATGTTCGCACTTGAGTAACTTGAGTAACTGGTGCGACAGGCCTGCTATTAGTAGTAAGATACAGAGCTCCAGGATTCCGGAGCCCCCGGAGTTCTCTAGATAATTACAGAACACAGACAAAAGATGTGTGTGCCTCGCCATTGTGATACATCCACTGTTAACACAAGCTTATGGTACCGTGGCCGCAAGCTGCTCAGGGCCATATACCCCCACCGTCCACCTTGACCTGCCTATAAAAAACAGCACGTTTGTGGAAAGCTCATTGTGGGACTGGCTCGTAGTGGCTGTAATTCTGCACCAAGGCTGAATTTCTTGAACGACTTCAGGTACTGTATTAGGGGCCCACTAACCTATATAAAAGCATCCATAAAGAAGCATGCCATGGGACCTTTACGTTTTAAACACATACACACAAACGCACCTTTGCAAGGTCTCCCCCAATGTTTTCGAGCGGTATTCCGGCAGCACGTTGTACAAGTCCTCTCCTTCAAGGGACCGTTTGTAACCGATACGAAACAAGGGGTTCATCCAGCTGGTGGCAGAAGAGAGTTTAGAGAGACTTAGATCATGGTAGACTATTGGCTACGCACCACCAAACATTTAGTCAGGTCAAGGCAAGACGTTCAATGGATGATATGTTATACCATGATTTATTCACACAACATAAATATCTGCATTTTGTCAAAAGGTGTGGAAGTCCGATGGCACTTCCAGATTCAAAGATTTTTTTTTATCTTGATAGTGTCTCACCTTCCTAGTAAGAAACACTAACAAATAATAATTGAGTATTGTCTAACCAAGGGAACTACTTTTCTCATTGTCTCAACACATTTACTTGGCACTCTGGTCTTCAGCCAGCGCTGCATGAGCGTTTAGCAGCAGAGATGCAATTGTTTCTTTACATAAACATTAAAATAATACAATGCAATGTTGATAATATAAACTTGATGATACACAAAGAGGTAGATATCTTGAGAACCCAATTTTTGGCACTTGAACCCCCTTCTGAAAGTTCAGGGCGAATGAAATTGAATGACAAGCCAAAAAATAGCAATAGCAACTAACGGCCATTAGATAGCGCTGAAGAACATGTTTTCTGATTGAAGGCAATTTTCCTATTTCCTCTGAAACCCTCTCTAAGCTGCATTACATTGATTATAAACAACATTGTTAGTTACAAAATGGTGCCCATGCGACAAAGGGAAAGATAATACACGAATAGCATAGTAGGTAAAAAAGTTATATAAATTCATGGTCTGCGAGGATGTTTAAAAAGGTTAAAAAGATTACACGACTAACAGTTCAAACGGATTGAAAAAAAACACAATTAGGTCAAAGTTAAAATCTATCACATGTTTGAAAAGGGTTAAAACACAAAAAAATTGCTTATTGTGGACTTTATTCTTGTGTAATTTTTAATCTGTGATTGGCTGCCTTTTAATCTGCTAGCCTGAGATCGATTGCTTTTGTCTCCGCCCACGTGCCTAGGGAAATCGCAGGATCTTTCTCATGAAACTAAAGTACCGTTGAGGAATCAACACCGTATCACTCTCTCACTCATTATTTCTCCCCCTTTTCAGGAATGTTGTCGATATTAAACAGAGTAAGCTTGACTGTAATAATTTGATAACATGTCAAGAGTGTCGAGAGTGTTTGAGGGATAGCTTGAGAGTCACATTGTGGAGTATAGTAACGTGCGCGTGTGAGCAAAGTCCCGCGCAGTGACTGGACAGCTCGTAACTGTTCCGTGTGCAGCCGCCATGTTTTTATCAACTGTAAAATCCTGTGTATGCATGTTGCTATATATTAAGCATATCTACATGTGTTTCATGCACTTTTTGTGAGATTTTTGTGAAGGTTTTGAGAGTTTGCTATTACTTTCACCGGTAATATTTGAGGAATTGAGTATGTAGTATGTTTCAGTGAACTACAGTCAGTGTTGGGAAGGTTTTAAAATGTATCCAGTTACAGAATACAGAATCCATGCTCAAAAATGTAATATGTAACGTATTCCGTTTCATCACTTAATCTGAGTATTGTATTCTGAATGCTTGGATTACTTCCACATTAAATTGCATTTTATAAGTGTAGGAATGCGGCATCAAATCCTGCTTGCTAAAGAGAGAGAGAGAGAGAGAGAGAGAGAGAGAGAAAAGATCGTTCAATCATCTGAATTTTTGTGTGTTTTCCAGCATACGTTTTATGTGGGCGTCTGACTGTCAAATCGCTGGGAGGTCTCGGTCGGCTGATTTGGTTCACATCGAAGGGAGGTGGTTGCATTCACACCAACGCAAACGCACCGAACCAAGGGGACCAAACTCGTTTAGTGTGAACTAAATGCTGTCAGTGTGAAAGCACAAATAAACTGCTGAGACAGAAGCAGGGGTTTTTCTAGAAAAAAAAAGTAGCAGGGAGCAGACCCCTGCGCAAAGCCGAGGGAGCAACGCGACCGAGGCGGGGGATGGTGTGGAAGGGGGGTCTCCCCCTTCCACCGCGCGAAGCCTTTGAAAAAATAATGATTAAATGGTACATTCAGAGGCTATCTTAGAGAGAAATTCTAGCTCTTGTGGTCATCCTGAAAAACTAAAATACTATCAACTTTTGGTAGACTTGTACAACTTTACCCTGTAAATAAACACGACAAATTTCAAAAATATTGGCTAAACTTTTATTAAGTAGGACAAATCACAACAGCAGCCGTCTGTTCCTGAGACTGCCCCAATGGCTCACTGCCTCGTCAAAATCAAATTGATGGGTAGCGTTAGTCATGGTAGACCTCCTGTGCCATGCCTCTATGGACCAAGTTGTGGGGCTCTAGATTCAATAATGGCGACGCTATAGAAATGTTACTATTGTTGTCGTTTTCAGTTTTGCACTTTGCAGACGGCCCCTAAGCTTGCGGCTGAAAGCCGACTGCTCGTAGAAGCCAATGCAATTCAGTTTTGCACTTTGCAGACGGTCCCTAAGCTCGCGGCTGAAAGCCGACTGCTCGTAGAAGCCAATGCAATTCACCGTTCGCTAAAGACGGCTCGTTTGGATGAAAACTATGTTGTAGCTGGTTCTCTGGGTTACTACACTTTTATTGGGCTAATTCGGCCGTGCAGCTGCCATTTAGTTCCCTGCTACGGGTTCCCTGGTAACAGGGAACCCTGTTCGACTGTTCGTTTTGCTCTCGCAAAACTCTTGATCAACACTCAGCATTTGTTTATTTCTGTCGTTCATTGAAATCGCTTTGTGCACAGAGAACTGGAATGGTCTTGTATACTTGCTTAGCATCTTAGCGCCGAGACCAAAAACCCATTCAAATACATAGTAGCTAGCTAGCTTGCTGCTAATAACTTTAACGTTAGCATGTCGACTCGGTCTGGGAAACTCCAATTCGGATCGGAATATTTTTGGAGTAATTATAAGTTATTTGAGGATCAGACACATTGTCAGGTGGTGGTGTTGGGATATTTTCGCGGAGAAAAGATCGTTTTGAGAAATAGTGTATGTTGTACAGCAGCATGTAAGTACAGATCCAAGTCTGACAGGTTCAGTCGGCATTTCGGTAGGATGGCGCACGCCGGGAGTATCGGGGCGCAGCGCCCCTGTTCCCTTGTTTAGAAAAAACCCTGAGAAGTATCGTCATGTAAACCATTGATTTCAACAATGTAACTGTATTCTAAATACCAACTATTTAAATTGTAACGGAATACAGTTAGCTATAAAGTGTATTCTGAATTAGTGGTGGATTTAATGATTCGTTTCCGTGACCCAGTTTGTGTGATTCAGTTCGCCAAGAGGAGTCGTTCGCGAATCGTTCGTTCAGTCGAGTTTCCGGTAGCACTAACTCCCCTGAGTCTGACTGACTCAGCTGAGAACCTTGCAATGGCGTGCATTCCATGATGCAATTTACCGCTACCGGAAACCAGGCTGAACGAACAAACGATTTGGGAACGACTCCTCCCAGCTCAGTCGAGTTTCCGGTGAATCGATTCACCGGGAACTCGACTGAACTGGGAGGAGTCGTTCGCGAATCAGCCTAGTTTCCGGTAGCGGTGAATCGCATCATGGTATGCACGCCATTGCACGGTTCTCAGCTGAATCAGTCAGAATCAGTGGAGTTAGTGCTACCGGAAACTCGTTTGTTCGTTCAGTCGAGTTGCCGGTGAATCGAATGGTGAACGAGACGAACAAGAGAAACGAACCGGTTCGGTTTGTTAGTCCTAAAGGCTCGTTCATTCGAACCGGTTCGCGAACGAACGAGCCAACACTATTCTGAATGCGTAACGCCGGTACATGTATTCCGTTACTCCCCAACACTGACTACATTGTATGCTTTTGTAAGGGGGTTGTCCTCTCTGCAAAACTACACATTTCCTCTAGGTCTGTGTATTTTTGATGACCCAAACAATAAAGGTAAGACATCATTTTTGGTTGCAAATGGAGAAGTTTGTTCTTGTTAGGGGGGGACCAAGCGCTGCTTGGCCCCCTGTTGTTTCTGTAACGTTTTTTTTTCCCTCAAATTCTGTAAAAGACTATACCATAAGTCGAAAACTCTTGAAATGTTCAGGTATGGTTACAAATAAACCCCACTACCCATTAACCCAAATTTGTGGTAATGCACCCAAAGGTGGCGCTATAGTAAAAAATCATGAATTAGACTTATTTCTCCATTTCTAGATTGACGTGGACTCAAAATTCTTTCATAATATTAATCTCTAGAATCTTTAAACATCATTGAAGATTCACAGGCTACAGAAACGATCAAATATTCACCAACATTGCCACATAAAATCTTTAAACCAAGCCTCACAAAAACCATCAAACAGAATTTGTTTTATTTAGTTCCATTTGAGAAATATTGGCCAATAAAGTTGAAGCAGTTAGCCCATTTTTCTTATATAACCGTTTTGTTATTGTATAAAAGAACATACAACCATCATCAGGGGGATACCAATACCCATAAACCCAAAATGTGGTACTGCACCCAAAGGTGGCGCTATTTAAAAGAATTATGAACTAGCCTTATTTCTCCTTACCAGATTGACCTGGACTCAAAATTCTTTCATCATATCAATCTCTTAAAATCAGATGCATCTTCTTCACCCTGGACATTTGCTATAATTTTTTACTTTTTTTAAATAAATGTTTACTTTTCCCACAATTTCATAGAAAAGCCTAACGTCCACAGAGCTGTACTCTTTTAAGAAAGCCTTTAATTATTTTGTGAAATGTGTGCTTGGAGTTTTCTTGATGTTGTGTGCTTATCAATAGACATTTTCACGATGTGAATGAGGCTTTGTGCAGTTCAGGAATGTCAGTGGCTCAACGGGATAATGTCTTGTACTGGTGATCCTTAGGTTGAGAGTTTGAATACCGACTAGAGCATTATGAACAAGCTGAACATGACATTCTGTCATTGCCACCCATTTAAGAAACACAATATTCGCAGAACCTGAAATTCATCAGGCAATCAACATTCCAGCTCATTAGTTTCCAAGAATCTGACTCACAAGACACAGTATGGGGAACTTATTTTTTAACCATTTTTCCTTCATAATTAACTCTGTCATATTTATATTTCTTCCTTTAGTATTCTTGACTACCAATGTTTAATTTCCCAAGAATTTCAAAGATTTTTTAGGTGTTTGCTTGTTGTGTGCTTATCAATAGACAATTTCACCTTGTGCCCACTCACCTGAAAGCTGAGGCACAGTATGGCATTAAGGGGAACATCTTTCCTTCATAATCATGTCATATTTATATATCTTTCATAAGTGTATTCTTGACTTTTCATTTTGCTCGGACCCCGTTAATCACCGCTTGCGGTTATATTTGTTCTGTTTTTTTGCCTCTTTTTTGCCTTTGTGGAGCTCACATGACGTGAAAAAGATAGCTTTTGCTGTGCATGTGCAGCTTTAAAATACTTAACTCTTTTTATTCCATGCTTATTTGGTTTGGGGTTGGAATTGTCTTTCGTGTTTCTAACAATGATTATACAATGGCCTAATTTATAGGACAATTTCCCTGTGCAGTCTCTTTGCTGAAAGCGTAGTTGCTAAATGCCCAAAATCAGAACTGGTGTTAGCATGTGTTGTCCTGATGTTACCTTTAATATTGTGTGGTTTAATAAGGCAGAGACCCAATTAATTAATAATCGGGCAGAGATAAAAAATCAGTTGAATCTGTGTCATATCTGACTTCCAAAACCTTTGTCAAAATGTTGTTAATTATGTTATGTTTAACATTTTGCCATATGTGGGTCGAAAAGGTTTTGTTATAACTAGTGCTGTCAGTTTAACGCGTTATTAACGCCGTTAATGCAAACCAATTTTAACAGCGTTCATTTATTTATCGCGCGATTAACGCTTTTTTGGCTTGGCAAACGCTGTATTTTTTTCACCTGCTGTCTAGCAACAATTTGTTACGTTAGAAAAACGACAACACCATACCGGATCTAACAACAGCGGAAACAAAACAGCAAGCACGCCGCACAAACTTGTTGGGGCAAGCAAGGATACGGGTGAAAAACTCCTTAAAAGTGTGTGTGTGTTTGCTGTCACTCTGTTTGAGCCTGCACGAGAGTTCAATGTTGTCATTAGCTGTTACGTCTTTCTGACCAATCGCAGTTGAAGACCCACCTGGGCTGTACCACCTTGGGAGGTCTGCTCAGTTAGTCCCCTCTAGCCAAATCGACTTGGTTGCGACGTTGACAATTTGTAAGGGTTGCGGCTGTTGAGTGAGTGAGAGGTTGCGGGCGCACAGCTCAGGTTGCCGGACTGCGCTGAACTTTTATAAACGCAATATTGTTATCCCGCAGTAATCAGCCGACAGCCCCGAAACGTTAACGGCCCACCGGGAATTCTCCCGATTACCACTCCGCCACCGTGTGTGTGTGTGTGTGTTTGTGTATTTGTGTGTGGGCGTTATTCGATAGCCTGGTAATTAGGGCTGTAACGATGCGCGTATCGAAACCGAAATCGCGACACTCAAAGCCACAAACCTTTCTCGCGGTGTGAGAGGCAGAAGCGCGATACGGCCTTTCTAACTCTCCGGTCAAAATGTCTGATTGAAATGTGGTAATAATATGTCTAAATAATAGTCTGCTCACACCGCTCCTCTTATCGATGCAGCAAGTCTGCGACGAGATGCCCCCTCTGTGATGACAGCTCTCCATGGCTACGGTGGATTGCATTTCTCCACAGCCGTTGAAGTCCTCACATGCAATATGAACGACATTTATCCAGAGTGGGCCAAGCGCGAAAGAAATAGCCTGTGTGATCCCTGTCTCTATTGTTTTGTGTGATTTGACCGGCAGTTGGTCTGCTTATAGGTCGGAATGAAGCGGCAACCGATTATTGACAGGATGGGTAATTTATTCTACCGGACTCGTTAGTTTCTTCACTAGACACTCACGCTACCGCTCGCTCTCCTCGCTCGTCCACTCACTCGCTGAGTCACTCACACACGCACACTGCCATTCTCGCGCACACACATACGCTACTCGTAACACTATGCCTTGTTATTGCAACGTTCATGTTAGACGTTCATGTTTTCTCCCATCTATTTGAAAGTTAGGCTATTAAACATGTTGCATTCTATACGGCCAGATTATGTAATTATTTAAGCTACATAGCCTAATAAGAAGCGCTATAGGATATTTGACCAAACAACCAAACTAGTTCCTCCAACTGCAATCTTTGGTTATTTATTTATTAATTTAGCTATACTTTAGTAGTATTCTTTCTGTTCAAATCAGTTCAGTGTTCCAAATTATTTGTTATTAAATGTTACATTAAGTTAATTGTTATATAAGCGTTAAATAAAATGCTTTTTAAATGTAAAAAAATCGAGGGATGTATCGAACCGTGGGTCAAAAATCGTGATACAAACCGAATTGTGAGTTGATGTATCGTTACAGCCCTACTGGTAATATGTATAGGCCTACATACGGTAGGAATATTCATACTGGTTTAAATAATAAATGTTAGTATTTCCCATCTTTGCTGAGCAAGAGTTTTGTTCGAAAGTTCAGTGATTGAAACAAATAAAAGCCTGGGCTATTGAAGTTTTATGGCAGGCCTACCACTGTCATGCACCTACCCAATGTCAAGTGGTTGAATTCACATATATACAGGTCCAAGACTTGTATATATGTGTAAGGCCTAAGTAGTCCAAGCTTTGTTAGTCTATGGTCTATTTAAGTCCTGTATGTTTACACCCCTAAATACTTTCTATTTTCTCACAATTGAACAGGCATGATCAACACTTCGTAACATTATGAAGGGGTTATATGCTCGGTTTCCATTTCAATCTTTTTTGACTTACCTGAAGAAAAGCTTTGAGAACCAATTCGCCGTCACCACTGGGTTGGTCTTCTCTGCTTTCCTCTTGACTTTTTCCATGGTTGTAACTCATTCGGGACGTCAGACACTAAAAATAATATATGTTTTTTCTGTTTCCCTTTGGAGCCACCGCAAGTTCGCTCGGGATGCCGGACTGTATATATACATCACACACTCAAACACAGACCACAGACTGGTGCATGTCACGTACACACCAGAAGTAACCTGATTGGGTTAAAGCAATGAGGGCAAGATCGCTATTGGCTTCTCCCGCATTGACGTCCCTTTGTTGGCTTATGTGGATGAGCACATAAGCCTATCTATCTACATGCATCTGTTCATGAAACAATAGTTCACAAAATTAATAGTTCCAAAATTGAATTGGAAAAACCCCTAAAGGCATCAGAACATGTGTCAATATTGGAAAATAACATTATCACAAAAATGTAACAGATGAAGATTAACCAACTTGCAAAATGTAAACCTGTCAACTCTAAAAAGGTTGAAAATGTTATCTAAAGATACATTTGCTATGCAGTGGGTTGTATGTACATTTTAGAATGCAATCTTGTTTATCTTGCACAAAGAAATAAAACTAGGAATAAAACTAAAACTCAGTCGGCGATCTGAATGGAAGACCCCACGTGAAGAACCTTGAGAGCATTCCACCTTTTGTGGGATAACTGTAAAGAACGGAAGACAGACTAATAGCTGTCGTGTTGACCTTTCCTATGGAAGGCCATAAGCAAAATGAACGTCTTAGAATCGCGCGTTTACACAAAATCTAGATGTAGCTAAGAAAATCTTGGAGAACCCTAACCCTAACCCTAAGACAAAATGAAAAAACTGAGCATTGTTATATGATGCAATATTACTTTATTGCACACAGAATAATAATGTTCACCCACGTTTTAATTACTTCAGAATAGCAGGAAATTAAATGAATGAGTAAGTGAATGTAAGTGCTTGGCACTTGTTCTATGAGCATCCTTACCTTACAAACAACGATATATTGTCGTTTTTCTTTCTTCCGACAAACCTATTGTAAATCACTTCGGATAAAAGCGTCTGCTAAATGCCCTAAATGTAAATGAGTAGCCTTACAGAAAGTGAGTCACAAAGCTTAAGCAAATGCTCCATCTCAGGGTGCCTCGCTTGACAAATTTTTAACTGAAATTCCCCTAAACCCTCTAGGCCTAGACCCTAACAATTAGAGCTGTCCCAAAAGATTATTTTTCAGGTTAGGGACAAAAGACTTGGTGAAAAGGAATAATTTAAGGTGCTTTTGAACATGGGCAGGGATGGAGCAGAGCAGATTTGGAGTGGTAGGCTGTCCCAGAGTGTGGGAGTATTGGCAGAGAATGCCCTGTCCCAAAAGGTCCTTAATCTGGTGCAGGGGATGGCCAGCAGATCCTTGTGAGAGGACTGCAGGGTGCGTGACTGTAGTGAGTGAGTGTAGCGGTGGTGGAGATGATCTGTGAGGTATTGGGGTGAGAGTCCATGGAGTGATTTGTAGGTGAGCAGGAGAATTTTGCAGGTGATGCGTGACTTGACTGTTAACAAGTGGTGCTAATGGAGGATGGGAGGGATATGCTGCCAGGGCTTTGTGTGGGTTAGAACCCTGGCAGCTGAATTCTAGGCATATTGGAGTCTGCTGAGGGCCTTGGTGGGCAGTTCAGGCAGGACACCGTTGCAGTAGACCAGACGGGAGGTGATGACGCCGTGGATGAGTGTCTAAGTTACTGAATGTGTGAGTGAAGGCTGGAGTTGTGAGATGTTTCTGAGTTGGATTTGGTGATGTTCTTGATGTGGGACTGGAAGGAGAGAGTGGAGTCCAAGATGACGCCCAGGTTGCGCACCTCAGGAGATGGCGAAACGAGCAGCTGTCACACCAAAATTGTACCGCCTACGTAATCTGCGTTCGAAAATTCCAAACCTTCCTGGCAACAGACGATGGCGTCGAACGATGACGTTGGAAGGTTCATGAACATTCGCGCTCATTCATTGAGCGTCACAAGACGAAATAACATTAAACAGATAACACTTATTTTACAAATTACATTTATTAGTAGGGGTGTGACGAGATCTCGCGAGATTAAACTCGACGATATTACCCGTCGCGTTAAAGATTTGTCTTGCGAGATTTGTGAGCTATCCAAACTTCTATTTGTGGCCTGTAGGGGAAGTGATGCGCCTTTGCTACGTCTAGGCTGCCAGAACCTAACGAAGGAGAAGGAAAAGAAGAAGAGGAGGAGAAGGAGGGAAAGCAGGGGAAGCAGCCATAGGCAGCCAGAATGACGTCGGAAAATACCCGTATTACGGTCGAAGATGCCCCCCCACTTTTAAATCATTTGTTTGGCAACATTTTGAGTACCCGGCGGAAAGGATGAATTGCAGTAGAGTGACTGATAAGACACGGACAATACCAAGTTGTCAGTGACATACTTGGTCAGACTCTGTTTGCACTATTTGCACTCTGTATTGATGGAGTAGAACTTTGATTTGGTTTCGCAGATAATATTGCACTTGAAAAAAATATCATTATTTAATTACATTTATTTTACTCCAACTTTTATAAATTTTAGTTTTAGTTTCAATTTCATGCATGTAAAGAGTTATACTAAAACATTTCAAAATGCTTGTGCAACTCGGTTAAATGAAAGTCTGTTGGTCCAGTCATATATTTTGTCATTGTAGTTTTCTTAAAATCTCGTCTCGTCTCGTTCTCGTGAACCGAATATCGTGTCTCGTCTCGTCTCGTGAGCTGAGTGTATCGTCACACCCCTATTTATTAGCGTTGCTAAATTTATATTTGTATTGTATTTAATTGTTTAATCACATTTATCTAGTAAACTGAGTGTATTAACACAAGCTAGCTAGACTATGATACACTTTAAAAACGACTAGCTAAATTCAATACAATACAAATATAAAGTAAAAATAAGTGTTATCTGTATTATGTTATTTCGTCTTTGGCATCATGAGCGCATGAGGCTGCAGGACCAGATAGCATCCCGGCCGAGGCACTGAAGACGGACGCAGAGACCATGGGAGAGATGCTCCACCCTCTCTTTAAGAAGATGTGGGAAGAGGAAAACATCCCATGCGAATGGAAGGAGGGCTATCTTGTGAAGATGCCAAAGAAAGGGGACCTGAGCAACTGTGGAAATTATAGGGGGATCATGCTACTCTCCATCCCAGGAAAGGTCTTCTACAGGATCTTACTGGATAGGATGAAAGATGTGATTGACCCCCAGCTTAGAGACCACCAGATTGCTACACTGCGCATCATCCTGGAACAGTCACTCGAGTGGAATTCACCGCTATTCATCGACTTCATCGACTACGAGAAGGCCTTCGATAGTGTGGACAGGGAGACCCTCTGGAAGCTTCTCAGGCACTACGGAGTGCCAGAGAAATTAACTAACATCATCAGTGTTACGGCTGCGGATTGACGCCCCGCATTCATGGGTAAAATCCTCAGTTACAATCCTCAGTTATGCTAATGATCATGTGTTTGCCCCGCGTGTGATTGGCTGTCAATTATGTTAATTTGAATGTCGCCTTTCCCCGGACGTGATTGGCTGCCGCACCGGAGGGCCGAGGATCCGGGAGGATAAAGAACAGCCGAGCTCAACATTCAAGGGGGCTGGCCTCGGGGATTTAGCTTGCCACGTTCGGTCTTGGAACGAGCGTTGTTATATTGAGGCTCTAGTTTGCTGCACGGGAACTGGGCCAGAGTTTTGTTTAGGGGTTATCGTACACGGACTTGCAGTTATACTTTGTTATACACACTAGACGTAGGGGTGCTGTTCCACCCTTGTATTTTGTGAGCTTCTTCTTGGTTGTATTCGTTTCTTTGATTTGGACAGCACCCAACGGTCCTTTTCCTTTTGTAGTTTTGCCTCCTATGTTTGTTAAATTGATTATCACTGGCACTGGGCTAAATAAACGCTTTCAGTTAAACCAACCACATCTGGTTTTATGTTGCCACCCCTTCCCCTAGCAGGGGGACGTAACATAAATGGGGGCTCGTCCGGGATTCCTTTAAAACGGATCCCTTAACTGAACTGAAAGTTGCACATAGCTTGGTGGTAGGACGTAAGTCAATTGGAATGTCGCTGTTCGATTTGGAGTCCTTCTTGGCCGGTCCCTCGATTGGGCAAGTAGACCGCTGTCGGAAGGATGATTTGGCCCAGATAGCGGATTATTTCGGTGTGTCCTATTCTAGACAGATACTTAAAAGGGACCTAAAAGCTATCGTGGTTAGCAAATTAGTGGAGTTGCCGTTGATAGTATTGCCAGCGCAAGCGGACTCTGCTGTGCCTGAGGATGGCACCCTGGCTAAGGAGGTTGGTCGCCAAAAGGTAGAGGTTGAACTTCACGGCGGTGCTCGAGCAGATTTTGGAGTGGACATTGAGGTAGACGAGCTGACCAAAACTCTGTATACTCTGCCTCGCTATGATCCCCTCTCTTCTGCTGGTACTGGATCCAGGGATGTTACTCGGCTAAAAGTCCGCCTTGCCCGTCGGAAATGACCTCTCTTCCCCCCCCCCCCCCCCCCCCACACCTCGCTTATTCTGGGATTATACATCTGCTACACACCAAATCACATTACTTAAATGTAGTGACCCATATTTTACTCCCTCAAAGATCCAGAGAACCAATTAGAAACAGAAACCCTGCATAAAAAAACAATACAAATAAATAACTAAGTTAAACTTATATATTCAACTGAATTGAATATAACATGCACATAATATACATTTTATACACCGGCAGCACCAAGGTAATTGCTGTCTATTGCAGGGCTTTCTACACACCCGTAGTTGAAACCGTAGCAAACTGAAATGTTGTGCTAAATGTGCTAAAAACCCCTTTCACAAATAGTTCCTGGGTAATTAAATGAATAACAATTTTGAATTCCAAATTGTATGATGAATACATTAATACATTGCTGTCAAATTTCAACTTTTGGGAGACTAAGTTTATTAGCAAAACAATGGATATACCATTTTAATACAAATAACAGATGGTACTGACTAAAATATATACAACATCACAAAAAGAGGAAGACATAAACATCTGAATAAATAAATAGCGATAAAATTTGAAATAGATCTAAAAATTAACATATATAATAAAGTATAACAATTAGACAACTAGTATAAAGATAAAAAAAATACAATTTCTCAATTAAATGTATTTTTATATACACAACAAACCTAAAGGCGGTCCTTTTAAATGTACTATAAATGACTATAGTGATGTGCAACACACTTAAAGGTTGGGTATGGGATTTGCGAAACGCCAGCAGATTTTGAAAATACACAACTCAAATGGTCCTAGCCCCTCTCCTTCAACGCTGACTGACTCCACCCATTCCAAGTACCTGGACGCGCAATCATGCACGAGCGCGAACACAGATGCGCGAGAGCGAGCCAGGCTAGCGTAGGTTTTCGTTAAACAACATGGCAACATTAAAAAAACAACATGGGGATGGTGGCGTCTTGTCTGCCATGGAAATTGTCTTCTACTGCTAGGTCCAAATGTGGATTAACTAATTCCAGTAGCTACCGCAGGATAACAACAAACAGGTGCTTGCTCTGGGTCACGAGCTCTGGGTCACGAGTACTGCACGAAGGGGTCGCGCGCGGGGGGGGAGGGGGAGTACAGTACGACCGTTTGATTGACGTACTTACTGTCAAATGCAACTCGGTTGCTCTGGAAATCATTGGCTGGAGTTTTTCGAGCCCTGCCCGTTCCACAGATGATTGACTTGTTTAATTTTCATGTCAGTACTTCTAACTCACTGGCTGCAAGTGGGTTATGATAAGGATTTCAAGTAATTCTGCAAAAATGGCCAAAAAAGCGAATTCCATACCCAACCTTTAAATAAAGGGTGCTAAACTTTCGGCTGGCTGAAACACTGCTATTGGTCAGCTCAAAATGTCCATATTAATGGCCGCCACAAACTGTCACAAAACCGTAACAAGGAATAGTTGTATTCTCTGGTTTAGCTTCACACCAGGTCCTTTGTCTGGTTTCTAGTGATATGGAGGATGGCTTTTTGTTCTTTGAGTGCTGGGATGAGGGCAGTGGATTTGCTTTTGTGACTACAGCTCAGCCTCAAGGATTTAGGATCTGAGGAAACAGTGGCAAAATGATATTGCTGGTTGTAATTAGTTTAAGGAATTTAGAAGATACAGAAGAAGTGCCTCACAGAGATTGATGGAAAATCTAGAAAGGTTCATACATTTTTTAAGCTGCTGCGATAAGATTCCAGAGTTGTAAAGGTAGAGAGCGGAAAAAAGAGTGGACGAGAGCCTGATTTTGAAATAAACAACCAAAAACAGGCTCCGAATATATCACACTCAATAATAGTTGATGGAAGGCCATTTCTGAAGAATTAAGGTATTTTACTTCAGACACATTTCAAAAAAAATAAAAATGCAGACAGAATCTGCTGCGAAATGAATTTGCGAATACTAACAAACCATCATGACACACATTCTCCAAGAACAACATATATTTTATCTTTGTTCGTCTGTGTTATCCATGTGGATACTTTATTTTATTTATCATCTTGTCTATGTTGTATGTGTCTGCTGTGTGTGACGTTTTCAAGCTACTGTAACTTTGAATTTCCCCTGGAGATCAATAAAGTATACATCTATCTATCTATCTATCTATCCAACAAATACAAAAGGGTTCCTACGGATTTCGTAAGGACCCCAAATGATAGTGACTCAGGGTCCGGTCAGAGAGCCTTAACACGTTGCATTGAGGTGTGGCTTACCTTTTGGGAACAAAGAGAACCAGTGGAATCATTCCTGCAGGCACAGACGTTAGGCCGGACACAGCGACTCCCGTACAGGCAGACTTGTTGACAGTGAGCTGGAAGACCAAGTAAAGGACCAGGATGTAAAGGACAATTTTTATTAGGTATTTATAAATAATTCAGAAAGGTTAGACTGAAGCACTCTTTAGTTCAGCAGTCAATCCTCGAACTGAATCAGGCACCTAATCCCTGATCAAATGCACGCTGATTGGCCTTAAAAGTTGTCGTCATTGTTATGATGAATGTATGTATTTTTATTTTAGTGTCCTGTCTTGATGTCCTGTTTTTGATGTCCTGTCCTGATGTCTTGTCTGTGAGGTTTGTAAATAGAGCTGATGGGATGCAAGACAAATTTCTGACTTGCTCTGACAATGAAGTACTATCGTATCGTATCATATATACTGTATATATATATAAAACATCCATTTTATTCCAAATAAGTGTTTAGCAGTTGGACTGTGGGGCTGGGTGGGGCTGCACACCTGTTGCAGATCAAGTAATCAGTGCGCACAGGTTCAACCAGCCATCTCCACCCACCTGACGCCTGATGTCCACCGGGGACGCGCCGCGGAATGGCTGCGCCAAGGTCACCGCTGCTGATCGCTGCCGCGGCGCGTACGTCCCCGGTGGAAATCAGGCGTGAGTGTGTGTGGAGATCTCCTGCATGGCAGTGGAGCGCCATTGTCATGTTCATTTACTGCAACTTTTACAATAAACCAGACTTCTACACCACCACCCTGCGTCGTTGTCTGTAGGAGCCCATTAAAAGTCACCCAGGTGCCGTGTAGCATGGACCTTGTTACAGCCATCATGCCGGGTTATCAAAGTTTCTGGCTCATGATGATACATAGAGAAGGATGCATTAAAAGAGAGAATACTTACGAATTTGACACAACCTGCCTTGCCATCCGGGTAAACAGAGGCAGGTGTTGGAACCCACACATTCCCCTCCATTAAAACACTTCTGGAGACAAGTAGCTGGACAGAGCACAAAGATAATACAGTTTAATCCAACTTGTATCAAATATAACTGCTATCCAATTACTACTTATCTTGTCTAATAAGCCTCTTGCACGGTGCTCTGCTGCATACTGAAAGTGTAGCAAGGGGTGTATATACATTTTCATGTGACAAGTACCTGGTCAGCCAAATCCAAAAGGGGGTTATTTGTTCATAAAGTGAAAGTTGAAATTGCTATAAGTAAACTATGTAATGACAACGACATTTGGGGCATTCGTACAGAGAATTTTCTAATCCGATAACTAGAAAAAGTGACGTTTGACCAGATGTTTTCCTTGACATGACACGTACTGCGGCAGAGGAACATTAGAATTTCAATAGAAGTTACTAATATAACTATGTTATAACCCATATAAACCACTCAGGTGTGTCCCGTCAGAACTTAAAGTCTGACAGGGATGGAAATGCATTCGTGTTGAGGCCTAAGCATCACCGCTGTGGTTTAGCTTCGGGGTTCATTCCTTTCATACACTGTGCGGGCTAAACTGGTTAGACTCTTTGAGTTTCCAGAACTACTTACGTTTATCACATCTCCTGCCCCTCCAGCCTGACGGACAGTCACACACACCTGGACCCACGCACCTGCCACCGTTCATACACATGGGTTCACACACACCTACAGTGAGGGAGAGATTAAAACGTTGTTTATGTTTGCCGACCGGGTTCTCTGCACAGAACTAACAACGATTAACACATTATTTGGTAGAGTCGGAGAATGCAGAGAAGAAAGGGATGAAAAACATTGGCATTAATCCAAGGCATTTTACACAAACATCGCCGGTCAACTGT
Source organism: Gadus morhua (assembly GCF_902167405.1). Taxonomy (NCBI): domain Eukaryota; kingdom Metazoa; phylum Chordata; class Actinopteri; order Gadiformes; family Gadidae; genus Gadus; species Gadus morhua. Next base: position 31,171,007 of record NC_044051.1, on the reverse strand, counting down.
GTTGCTCACAGTTGGAAAAGGGATGATAAACACAAGGATGGGGTGGTACAGTAGATGGAGCGAGCTAGAGGGGGGTGTAGCGAGGGAGGGGACAGGACTCACTTTTGTCGCAGTGCTTCCCGGTGTAGCCATCTGGACAGGAGCACATGTTGTTCCTCATGCACACACCGCCATTCTTACAGGGGGGAATGCACACCGCTAAGGATGAAGGAGGGTCGTGATTAAAGGTGATGGAGTCAAGACAAGCCAATGTGTGTCAGATGTAACAACTGTTAAAAAACTAATTTTATGTAATATATATATATATGCTATGGCATACGAGATGCATTGAATATATGTCAGGGCTGAAGATTCTACTTGTGCCACTGGTGCCACAAACATTTTCAGTTGGTGACTCACTAACAAATGTTATTTCTATGAATATAGAAATAAAACCACTAGAAGGATCAACGACCTGGTGACCATTGACCACCAAGTCAGGGGCATTTTGGCCAAGACAACATAACATTGACCAAACTTAACATGCAGTGGTCCCACTTGTGCATCATTTGAATGATAAATATGAGGTGTGGTGTGAGAGCATGCCAAGAGGGTCATTTGCGTCAGTCTCACAAGTGTGTGTCATTGACACACTGGGTGTATCATTGTAATGTTTGGTGTAATGGTGTGTTCCTGAATCCTTGGACGCCAGCCTTCCAAGTTGCACTTTTGACGTCATATCCGGTCTCGGAGCATTTATAGCGTTCCTGTTCGTTTTTTTGATTGTGTCAAGAGATTGACTAGTCGCTTTTTATTGTTAGCTACATTAGCCTATTTAGCAAACCAGCCCGAAAAAACAAAAAACAGAACCTTACATTGTATTGCACGCACACCCAGACCATGCAATGCATAAATTGGTGACCAGAATAAAGTAGCAATGTCATCAAGTGTGTAAGAGAAATCCACATTAAAATCACCAACGTGGTACAAACACAAAGAAAATAAATCTCTTCACAGGCGCAGCCATTTTGTTGAGAGCGTCATCACTGCTCTCGGTCTACTCTCAGAATTCCGAAAGATGAAGACAAAAAAGGGGCGTGCCTCTGAGAAATGCCGCAAGAAAGCTGGGAGATCTTCGACTTTCGACTCGGAAGTCTGGCATCCAAAAATTGAGAAACACACCCTAAGCCTAAGGGTTACCATGTTCACACTGCAATCCGTAGAATCCATGGGGACAGTTGCATGTGTCCAGTCCAACACAAGTTCCTCCATTCAGACACACAGGTGAGCAGAGTGCTGTAAACACATCAAAACATCAGTACACACGCACACACACACACACACACGCACACGCACACGCACACGCAAACACAAAGAGTAACAGGGGAGTTTGAAACACAGATACATGACCACACCACTTGCAAACTCAGAGGGCACATTAAATAGGATATACACAAACACAAAACACATTCAGGCAATGCAATTAAACACGCAAACACACCTGTCTCACAGGAGGGTCCAGTCCAGCCCGGTTGGCACGTGCACTCGTCTGGCGATACGCAATGGCCCCCGTTATGACAGTGACGATTACACACCACTGTGGACCAGAAACATCAACATCAATAATGGCTAAAGACTTGCTACCATGACTGCTGCTATTTGTGAAGGAAATACAACAACTTGATACAAAATCTGCACATTTACTCAGACATAGTAGCCCCGGTTTCTCTGTGAAATGGTTGTATTGGGTATGAAATAAACTTTTTATGAAAATAAACAGGAAATTAAAAATGATACACAGGCCGATGTTTCTCTGGGGCGGCTCCAGACTTACTGGTCTCACATCGTGGCCCAACAAAGCCATACAGACAGGAGCAGGTCTGCAGTCCCACACAGGTACCGGCGTTCTGGCAAGGGGAACTGCACAAAGCTGCGAAGATAAACAGTGACGCATTTTATATTCCACCAATATATACAGTGACACATAGAAGGAACATTTTCACTGTGGCTGCGGGGACATTTGTGGTTTTCAGTAAGCTTCTTACAAGGATAACTCACCGAATGAATAATGAATATATATAACCAATGGTAATACATATACCACTAATTAAACTTAAATTAGCATGAACTCAAAAAATAGATTATTTGTGTACATTGCTGCCGATGGCAGGGAGATAGTTAATAAGGCTTAAAAAGACATATGAATGATGCATGACCATATTTCCTTGGATCAGTGTAGTAACCGACAAAAAGTTGCCGGAACCCATTTTTATCTGAAATGCCCCTCTGGCATTAGCCACTGTCTGACACTCTCTGATGGCTGGCCTGTAAATTGCTGTGAAGCAACGAAGTTGTAGGTGTAACATGTTTTATATTCTGTTGCACACATCACATCTGTGACAGATTATGCCTAATTGTGATGAATAGCCTTTCATACCATAAAAAAGTTAGGGAAAATAAGTCATGGAGTGAGTTTGACGAAAAATAATCAAAAAAATATTCCCATGTAAATATTGAAAAGATGTTTGAATTATAAAAGTTAAATAGGCGATGGGCGACAAAATGTTGACGCGTGAATGTGCATTTGACGCAAGTAAAAAGCCATTATCCATTACCTCTTTCACATGCATCGCCGTGGTAACCCGGTGGACAGGCACACACCCCTGGCGCCACGCACTCGCCTCCGTTCTGACACTCGGGCAGACATATGGCTGAAAGGAAAAAGAGCTAAATTAAACCTTTTCAGAGTCGTTTTTACAATAGAGTTGACTGAAAGCATGAACCAAAGGTAACTGCAATAAAAAGGCATCCAATAAAGCAAGGATATTTCCCTTTATTCCCATTATTAAAGGTGCTGCAGTAAAGATTTAAGAACTTTGTTGTAGGGTAATTTATTTTGAAATGGCATAGCAATCTGTAAACTATTATTGAGTTAAATGTGCTCTGAGGACAATGGTTTGGAGTTGACTGCATGTGACCCAATGTGACAAATTATTTCTGACCGGTGCATATCTTCCCTGAATCATTCGGGATTCATGCCTGCCAATCACAGGTGTGTGAGATGCAACACTTTTCAAAGATGGAGAAATGTAGGGAGGGAGCAGAGAGGGAGGGGATGTTGTTTTGGTTGATTGGCTTCAAAACTTGGCTCTCTTTTGCTTTGTTCTCCTCTCTCTCTCTTTACAGCTCTTGAATTGACAGTAGCTTTTAAAGAATCACGGAAGAGTAAAGAAGAGCCTTTTCACTCACCAGTCTGACAGCTCGGCCCGGCGTAGCCCTGTTTACAGCGACATGAGTTGGGAGCGGCACACTCCATGTTCCCGCCACACGTGTGCCTGCAGAAGGCTGTAGTGACAGACAGGGGACGCCAAACAACAGTTAATCCCATCTGCTTTCTCTAACCAACACAGCTGCCGCCCCTCATGTTATCATTGTCATTGTTTTCACCATTTATACTGCAAAAAATAAATATAAATATGAAATTAGTGGGTTTATTTTCTGTGGTACGATGTGGTACTCTTTTCCATTGGAAGATATATTGGCCTGTACATCTTGTATATTGGCATGTTCATGTGAAACTGACCAGTTTTTGACCAGAATTTGACCAGTTTGCTAAGACCCCAGGTTAATTGTTGACATTGTGTAAGTCATGAGGTAAATCATTCATGATTTACCGCGCGATCCAAAATTGGCAAGCCATTAGTTGGCAAGCCATTGACAAGCCAGTTTTATTCTAAAGAATTTAGTAGCCTCCATAACTGCAATTTTTTATTATCCAACACAAGTAAGCGCATACGAATTGCTAGGTGCCCGCAAGCACCTAGCCACATGCGTGAGTGAAGATATTGGCTGTGTTTTAGGCAGATCCTTCAGAATCCTGATGGCAGAGCAACACTTCAATATTACATATATACATTTATTTTTTCGACTGCCTCGGCTTCTTCATTTCGTATGGCTCCTCAATCTATCACTCTCAGCCCGTCTGAACTCAATTTCTTATGCAGACTACTCTGCAGAAGTTTTTGCCAGGATGGTGGAATGCGTCCTCTACATGCTCCTCTTTCATAAAACTCGTCGTGTCTGATACACATATTGGCAGTTCGAATTAACTTACATGTGTTGGACAGACCAGAGACACAGCTATGGCAGCTGCTGAACACTTGTTAGGAATAGAATGGATGTCAACGGCTCGTCAACTGCGAGCCAATGTCGGAGCACGCATACACAAAGAGAGGGGGTGAGTCGCCAAAAATCATGGCTCGATTTGATTTTTGACGACTCGGAAATCATCTCGACACAGATGTCAACGTATAACCTGTGGCCTTAGCAACCGGCCGAATCCTTGTACGCATGCTGCTCTGTATCTGTTGAGTCCAACCTGACTTCCACACGTGCACATTTTGATGAAATGAAATGGACAAGAAATGGAAAGGGGTGAATCCGTACCCCTGCATGTCCGCCCGTCTCCAATGTATCCCACGGGGCACGTCCCGCATCGGAGACCCCCTTCTCTGGTCGGCTCGCAGGGCACCCCGGGGTGACAGGACAGGTCACCACACGAAGACGTCTGGGCCGCCGCCCCTCGGGCCGCCGCGCCCCTCGGCACTGACTTAGCGGCCGAGGTGGTGACGCTGGATCTGTGGACCAGGAGGAGGGGGGGGTCCCGGGCTCTAACCCCGCCCTCTGGCACCTCGATGAGGCCGGCGGTGAGCACGAGATCCTCAGGGTGCAAACGCTCGTCCCCGTCCGCCGAAGACTCTGAGGAGTCCGGGAGGGCGAAGGACAGCACCGCGGGGAGGACAGCCGTCAGCGGGGCCACAGGCCGGGGAGGGGCCCCGGGTTGGGCTGGCGTGGGAGCCTTGTGGTAGATCTGGGGGCCGGGCTGGATGGTCCACCTGGACTGGGCGGTCCCCCTGGGCTGAGGAGCCAATGGGGTCGTCCTGGAGACGGCGGCCGTTACAGGAAGCTTTGGAAAAAGAGAGGCACAAAAGGTAAGGTATACTATATGAACGATACAAATGACCACAAAATACGTATTTCAGGAAAAAACGATTACATATCTAGGTTTTCTTTGTAACCATCATGTTTTGAACTCTAACGTCTGTTTAAAACAAATTTAATTCATGGATCATTTTGGTAATACATACGATTATGCCGACCAATTTCAAAATTTCAATGGAGCTCAATGGATATGTTTTGAAGATAAATCAAAGCAGCCTAGTTAGGCAAGGCAACTTTATTTATATAGCACTTCTCATACGCGAGGCAAACGATAATACAACATCCACATCGTGCTCACATACATCATCATACAATAAAATAAAATATTAAAATAGATAAGAATGGATAAGTAGTAGTAGTTAGGTGCATGACTCCTTGTTCCCTTACACAAAAGATAAAATTCCAGTGAAACCTTTCCTCTAATGTGTTGCTTCACCTTCTCCCAGGGCGTACCCTTGACTCCCCAGAACAATTTTGCTCACCGCAAGGGCTGCCTGAGACTGCTTCTGGACCACCTGCCCTGGGACCACCTGTCCTGGGACCACCTGCCCCGGGGCCAACCGCCCCGGGACCACCTGCCCTGTGGCCCTTCGCCCGCTCCCCACATTGGCAGTGCTCCCCATTCTGGCGTCCTGGTGCGTCCCCTGACCGCCTACATCCAGCGAGGACTGGACCGCGTGCCTCGGAGCTGCTGCGGCGGGGGGGGTGATGGCCTCCCTCCTTCCCATGCCTCCCCCGGCTCTGGTGACAGGCGAGGACAGGTGTTTGATGCTGTGCCGGGGGGGAAGCTGAGGCAGGTGGAGCTGGAAGGAGTGCGCGTTGGGGTTGTGGGGCGATCGACTGGCCGGAGAGAGACGCGGGAGGGTAGAGGCTGAGGGAGGACACACAGAGGGGTGAGGAGAGACGAGGTCTGTGCAATTATTTGAATTTTTATCACAATTTAAATTTTTGGGGCAAACGATCTCCGAACTAAAATAATCGAATAAAAAACTAAATATAAATATATATTTTTAGATTTTTGATTTTAATAGATTTTTTTATTCGATGTTTTATATAAATCGCAGCTGAAGACATATTTGCACATTATTTTCGATTTCAACATTTTCAATTTTTTTCAATCTGCAATTTCAGAGTTCTCAGTTACAAAGTGTTTTTTTTGGAGAGAAATTCTGAATAAATGCATCATGTTTTCAAACTCAAAAAATAATTATATGCATAATCGTGATTTCAATATTGACCAAAATAATTGTGATTATCATTCTTTCAATAATCGAGCAGCCTTAGGAGGGACACCACGTGATAGGGCATCGGTCATTGACTAACTTTTATTATTTGACAGACAGATTTAGTTACTTACAGACAGGGAAATGGTTTATGGGGAATGTTCAGGATATCATTAAAGTGTGCAAAAGGCAAATGTACAACAGGCCCTCCCAAACAAACACCCTCACCTGCTTTGGAGTTCTTGGTGCAGACGCGACCGTTGCCGTGGAGACCGGGCGGGCAGCGGCCACAGACGAAGCCGACGTGGGGCCGCCGGCGGTTCACACACAGCACCCCGGGGAAGCAGGGGCGACTGGCGCAGGTCGAGGACACGTCGGAGGCAGGACGCAGCACTGGAAACAGCCCCGCGACATGACACATGATTGACAACTACTCCTACTTACATTTACATGTAGGGGGTTTTTCAGACGCTTTTATCCAAAGCGGTAGTGGCTAGTGCCACTACCACGCAAACATTTTTTAGTTATTCCTGTTACTTATTTTTACTTTTGATTGTATTTTTGCTGCTATGTGCGTTGAGGTACCAAGCATAAGAATTGTATGCTTGTTTATTTGTACAATAAGAATGTAATAAAAGTAACTCTGATTCTGAACCATTCATTCAAACATTCACAAAGGCGGTGGAGTCAACCACGTAGGGTGACAGAGGCCAGCTCGTCAGGAGCAGTTAGGGTGACTCGCACTGGTACACCTCGACACTCAACTAGGAGGAGCCAGGAATCTAACTAGCAACCTACCAGTTACCACCAGCCAATCCGCGATCTACCTCCTGAGCTACTGTCACCCTCTAGTCCTACTTTAATCTTTGACGTTCTTTTCTTTAATTAAGTCTATTATTAGCTGGTTGATATGCGTTATGGTTCACATATTTGGCTAGGTTGGTTGGTCCCATACGGGGAACTCCCTTGTCATGTATATTGACTGCTACTCTAGCAGATCACCAGAAGACACTCTTACAGATGCTACTGTAGTAGCAGCAGTATATCATTGTGTGCTAGATCATCATGACTTCACCTGTCATCCAAATAGAAGGCCCCTCATGTGCATCTGTAAATGTGCCAGTCCTGCCCAAAATAAGTTTGCAAATAAGGATAAACCTGCCAATATGGATAAACCTGCAGAAATAAAACGAAACATGGAGCGTTTGGTTTGAGCTCATGCCCTCTATTCAGCACACAACTAACAATGATATTGCATCGTTTATATACTATTAGTTATGTGTGTGTGTGTTTCTATGTTGTCTGCTTGAGTGTATCATCTCACCAGCAGCCGTTCTCTCCTCCTTGGAAGGCAAAACCGTATTAGCGGCCTTCACAACCGCCTCACTTTTGATAGACTGCCCAGGTTTGACTCTGTCCAGGCCTGCCGTGCTTCTCGCTACATACTTGGGCGTGACTTGCCCCTTATGGGACGGGTTTGAGATATTCCCCAGAATCTTCTTCAGAGTTTCAACCTTCTTTGGGTCGACCACGACAACCGGAATGATCCCGGAAGGGCTGGTCTTGCTCAGAGGACGGTCCGTCGTACGACCCGGGATTGCCTCAGCAGGGAAAACCCTGGTTCGCGACGGGAACGGGTTTCTTCCAGGAATCTCTCTGGTTGCGTCTGCTTTGGCTTGTGAGGGCCAAACTCCAGATGCGTCAGGAAGAATTCCCGGCCTGGTTTTGGATGGATACGGGATAACATCTGGTCGCTTGTAGACAGTGAAACGAGGAGCAGATGTGACACTGATAGGGGCCGCTGTATGGGTGTGTGTGCATGTGGAGAGAGAGAGCGAGAGAGAGAAAGAGAGAGAGAGAGAGAGAGAGAGAGAGAGAGAGAGCGAGAGCGAAAGAGAGAGAGCGCAAGAGAGAGAGAGAGAATGTTAACATATTCCAATATCTTTATAAGAGATTCTCGAGCGAACAATTTACATGCTTCTCCTCAATCCTTGATTGACCTTCCCTGAAGGCCTGCACTTAAGTCAAATCAAAACATGACTATTAAACATTCTTACCTAAGTTAGCTAACTAAAGTCACCTCTTACTAAATCAATTTGTGATTCAGGATCAACAAAAAAACAAAAATTGGTCTGTAATTTATCAACCACAGTGTATCCATTTACCGTTAAATGTATCTATGAAAACCAAATGGTTTAAAGTCTAAGTTTAAAATGTATGACTATAGTATAATATTAGATGAAATGTTTTATTATAATACAACATCAGATTTGGTGATCCAGGTTAATAAAGTGGTCTGATTTGTGCCAAAAAACAACAAAGAGTTTTGTAGCTGAACTAGCTGGCTAGTTGTCGTTTCCCAGGCAACTTTTCTGAACATGGCCTATCCAGTTGAACTAGGGGAACTCCTTACCCAATGAAAGTACCATAAGTCTCTCCCACGTTACTACTGCATTGTTGCTACAAAATACACAATATAGACTCATTTTAACACCACTACTATAACTACAAACAGGTACCATGAGGATGAATAAAATACATATCATATGTCAGTGTGGCAGAATGACATGGCCTACTACTGCATTGTGCTGTTGGCGGGGTAGCAGCAGTTCGATGTTTGTGCTAGAGCTTTGGTGGGACAGATTGACCCCTCGAGGGGGGGGGGGGGGGGGGGGAGGTATCAGCAGATGTACAGCCAGTGGAGGTTAAGCTAACAGCTAGCCTAGTGTGAAACACTGGTTGACAGCAAGCGCAGACAAAAGCAAACACACCCGTCACAGCCAGACACCTCCGTCTAACCTCTCTCTCTCCTGCTCTCTCTCCTAGTCTCTGATTTGTCTGTGCTCAACACGTGTATGAAGCCCTGATTTAATTGTTTCATTATTTAAATCTGAGGGAATCTGAATGTATGCAGAATATGCTTGATTATTATTAATTATTATTTATTTTCGATTGTTCATTGCTCAAACAAAAAACAGAGTACCATGAGACCCCATAAATGCAGCAGGGTACAATGACTATCTGTTAGATGTAATTAGTAATTATTGACCAACTTTAACTCTCATAATAAGAATAAACCTAAACCTGATCGACATTATAGGCAATATGTTGGTCCTAAATTTCACCACCTAGTTCTTTTGAGAGTGCTATGGACCGGTCATTTCCAAATGTATATAATGTATGTGCTCAAATATAGATTAAACGGTTAAGTTATCATGACAGAATCTCTCTCTCTCTCTCTCTCTCTCTCTCTCTCTCTCTCTCTCTCTCTCTCTCTCTCTCTCTCTCTCTCTCTCTCTCTCTCTCTCTCTCTCTCTGTGTGTGATCTGCATTTGTGTATGTATTTTTGTGTGTGTGTGTGGGGGGGAGCATATCCCTCCATCTGGTTTCCAGTGCAGGGAGTCATGTTATCATGTTGAATGTATTCATACTAACTATTAACCCTTTAGTTTTGCTTAGGCTTAACACATTTATTTTGGCATTAATGGTGGAAGTGGATGTGGTTAGAATTATTGATATATGTTGTAAGGTGCATTGGATGCTCTTAAGATATGCCATAGCTGTCTGTCAGCTATACATGATTGAAATGCGAAGAGAGAATATTGGTTTTGCGTTTGTGGCGCAAATTGATGATTGACCTGATTGGGATTTCTGACCTTTCCCAGCTCTTTCTTTTGTGATCAATCATGGCATCTCTTCCATGATTGGCTCTCTTCTGCCCTCACTCTTTCTCCAATCTTACATACAGGACCATTTATTTTATATATCTAAATGAAAACATGCAAACCTTTAGTCAGAGTTTCCTATGTTATCTGACAAACTAAGTGATTGCCCGGAGCATATGAGCCAATTGTGATGCAAAGCATTACAGATGCTCTGGCTGAGCATCACATGACTCAGGAAAGTCGGTAGAAGTTTACATGCGTCCATCTGAGGACTTTGAATTGTGATAAAGGCCTTTAAAAACAAAGTTGACGAATATCTTGCTAACACCTAAACGGGATTGGAGTGAAGTAACCCTGAATGCGTCTGGTGGTTAAAATAAAAACATATGTGTAAATATATTCATAGTGTTGTGCACACAACAAATGGCTTGGCGTGTGTAGTAAACTCACCAGTACATGCAGTTCCATTTCCCAGCATGCCCTTGGGGCACGGAGCACAGCTGTAGGAGCCATAGCTGTTGACACACATGACCCCGGTGAAGCAGGGAGTCCTTTCACACTCATTCACGTCCTCCGCGCAGTGTGAACCTACACAAACAAGGAAACACAGGGCATGTTAGCCAAAGATAAAACCATAAACCTCCAGGACATAAACCAACTGTGGGGGTAAACACTGGCTACAGCAATAGCCCTTCTGATTCGCTAGAAATGGATCCGGTTGAGGTCACCTTGATCGCTTACCTGCTTTGACCAATGATGGATAGTGACAACACCAGGTACTAACTGTATCCAGAGTGTGATACAAGTGTTCAGTGAAGTGTTGGTATGTATAACTGTTTGTGTTCTCCTTATAATTATCTCTTTACGAACATTAAAAAATGTGATCTCCTTCTATGGCTCGGGTGTATCATTATTTAGGATAGTTTATGCTGTAAATAAGTGTCTGGCAAATATAATCAACTTTTTAAATTTCTGGTTTAATACCAATCAATCTAAATGCATGTATGCCTGGCATAATCTATTCTCACAATCAACCCCCAGTAAACCTGGTACGCCCTTTGTTCAGTTTTACAACTCAAACAGCTAACATTCTTGGGCTTTTATGGGATGCTTTACATGCAAATTGACAGGTGTATCTGTTTAACTATCACTGTTTTGAGGAGAAAACGTTGTCAATGGGTAGGCATGGCCAGTGGGGGATGGTTGCTTTGCAAAGCAACCCTTTTGGCATCGGGTTTCCAGTATTATGGGATGCCCTCTCCCTCTCCCTAACTCACCCGTCATTCCTGGAGGGCATTCGCATCGGTAGCCGCTCATCTTGTTGACGCACGTGCCCGGGCCGCACGGGCCTGACCGGCACCGGTCCATGATGTCGGCGCAGAGGTCGCCATGGGAACCCTCGGGGCACGCACACAGGTAGCGCCCGCTTCCGGCGGGAAAGCTGACGTCCGTGATACAAGTGCCGCCGTTTTGACACCCGCACGGCGCAACGTGGATCTGGCGAGTAAAACACATGCAGTGGTTAAGTGTGAAGGTCTGATTGGCTAGCGTATAAAGGCGTAAGTTAGCACACTTTCAAAATGGCTTTGGGTCAATGGGTGGGGAGTAGTGCTTATAATCAGTGCTACAGCGCAGAGTTGGCTACATGGCTACTACCTAGAGAACGTTCTGGTGCTCCCGATGGCCAGTTCACTACTCATTGGTGGTCACTTATTCGTAAGTCTCCTTTGGGTAGCAAATATACAAATGGTACTGCTCCTCTCCTCCACCTCCACTTCTTCTCCTCCATCCTCCTCCTCCTCCTCTCCTTCATCCTCCTCCACTTCCTCCTCCATCCTTCTCCACTCCTCATCCACTTCCTCCCCTCCATCCTTACCCTCCTCAGCCTTCTCCTAGACTTCCCCCTCCTCCTCCTCCTCCACCTAACCACCTCCTGCTACTCCTCCTCCTTACCTCCACCTCGTGGCTGCTCTGGGCGCTGCACTCATCCGACAGTGTGAAGCGGACCATCCGCCGCCCGTCGCCCTCCTCCTCCTCCTCTTCCTCCTCCTCCTCCTCGCGGGGAGACACGCTCCAGATGAGGAGGCCTGCCGGGGAGACGCTGGCCCCCGCGGGGCCCCCCTCCAGCTGGAAGAGGAGCGCCGAGCCTTCTGGGTCGGAGGCGGCCAACTGGAAGACAAAGCTCTCCCCGGCGAAGGTCTGGAGGCCAGCCTGCGGACGGTGGAAGGCGGGGGGCTGGTTGACTGGAGAGAGAGAGAGAGAGAGAGAGAGAGAGAGAGAGAGAGAGATTTCTTACTTGGATTTCTTATTTCTTACGCTATGAAAGTATGAAATTATTGAAGTTCTCTAAGTCCAAAAATGTAAAACTACTGGCAACCACACAGGTTTACGCTTCCACCTCATCAAGCCAGGAACCACAGCTGGATACAAAGAAATCACATTGGTAAAGGAAATTGAAAAGACGGGCGGAAATGTCTTATTTTTATGCACTCCAGAGGAGTATTAAAAAAGCTGGTGTTTACTACAAAAGCCAGAAGAGCAGCATGAAACATGAACTTCTGCATTAGAATGTTCCTCTGAAATTACTTCATCTCTCTGTGTGTGTGTGTGTGTGTGTGTGTGTGTGTGTGTGTGTGTGTGTGTGTGTGTGTGTGTGTGTGTGTGTGTGTGTGTGTGTGTGTGTGTGTCTCTTTCAAGGTTTAAACAACCGTCAATTATATGTTGGGAATTTGGTGTCTTGTAATTGGACACTTATCCCCTTTGATGCTGGAAAAGGGGGGAAGGGAGAACGAAGCCACACCAAAAAACAGTGTTATTGTTGTTAAAACACAACTAATGACCACACCACCCACACTTAGTGCTAAGTACTTTAGCAAAACGATATTAACTGTGCAACCAACTAGGACCAAACTTGAAAGATATGCATACAAACAAAATGAACGCACATCAAATACCATAACTATCATATTTGCCTGCGTCGCAGCAGTCATCATTTATTTTTTTCTTAAACTTGGTAGCTGTTAGATTAGAAACCCTTTTGATACCCTTTCTACAGCATCTATTACTACAGTAGGGAAATTTGTAGCGACTGATAGTACCCTATCGTCAACTGGAATTCACTGAATTCATTTGCATTTATTGATGGCCAGATGCAGTAATTATGTCTTTGTTTCTCCTTAAATTCATAATTAACTCATAACGGCCCAATGCTGTATCCTTGTTTCCACTTTAATCTAAGTATAATTAAACCGGCTGCCATTTTAATCCTCCCTGCTCAGATGGAGGACTCCAGGTTCCTGAACAGCCTGAGAACCACCAGACCCCCACGAGACCACCCATCTCTAGAGCACCCCAGCTCCCCGGCGGTCTGCCTTTTAAAAGCTCCAGATGCCTGACACTTTACAAGAGACGTGCCACCAAATGCACAATGACACTTTGAATCCCTGTACGGAAGCGAGCGCTTTTGGAGAGCGCATTCAGACGGGGCGTGGGGTTTGGAAGATCACATGCATGTGTCTTTGTTTTTTATATGTATGATTGACCTGCTTGTTAAAATGTGGACAGAATAAATACGCTTCACGTGTTTAGGTGCAGTGAGGCCACATATTCACACAACATATTCACATTAACATGACACAATAAAATCACGACTAAGACAGCCGAACAGAAGAAGTCCCCTTATTCATCAGGCCTGCCAGGACTTTGCTGATATTCTGTGTGGCTGTCGATATTTTGTGTGACTGTATATTATCCATGCAAGTCATATGCAATTTGTCAAGTAAGAATGAAACAATACATTTTGATAGAACCATAGACAAGACATTACATGCAGGGATTGCGCTGAGAAGTGCACAGATCGGTTGAATTTGCACCAATATTCCTTGGCCGGGCCGAGGAGCTGTGGAGCGGGATGATAAGGATCACTGGACACAAACAATCTGCCCTGACTAGTGGAGTGGAGCCAGGCACGTGCAAATGAGCTGTTTTTTTCAACAGGTCTGACCTAGCCCCTCACCCCCCGAGAACTGAGCAGGCTGGGTCTTGTTCCACCATGGTCCCAGAACCGCCCTTAAAGACTGCAGACATTCTCATTACGGAACCCCCCCCCCTCCCAACAGTTATCTCAACGACATCCTTTTCACCAGCCCATTCATCACATCCAGCCACTGGGGACAGGAGCTGTCCTAGTGCCGATCAAACAAAGCCATGGGTCCAGAGAGCACCCACCTAGGATGCTTAAGGCGTGTGCCGGCACAGCTTGCAGGAGTGTTCCAGGACCTCTTCAACCTCTCCCTAAATGCTTGGTTATGGTTATACATTGACGCAACGCAAGGAGGTTTAGGGCCCATTACGTCCTTGCGAACCCTCCTTGCATCCACCGCAAGGGCCGGACGTGCGCCTCCCAAAAATTGTAACCTTCCGTCGAGGCGATGACTCTTCGACTGCGTTGAAGAGTCTGCCTGGTCATTGCGTTTTGTCGATGAGGAACCATAACTGAGCCTTAAGGCTCAAGAAGGTCCCCCATCCGTGGACGCCCTCATGCGGATGCTCCAGTAATCTCAATGGTGATCATTGTAGACGACGGCATCGTGTACCTGCTGCACACAGGGTTCACTCACACCTAGATAGGGCAGACTGCATAGTGAGTTAGGTTTATTTTACTTGGTCTAGGGTCTGGGGAGGACAACCTCCAGCTCAACATCGCCAAGACCAAGGAGCATGTGTTGGACTCCCTACAGAGCAGAAAACCCCCAAACCCATGTTACTATCCAGGGGGAGGAGTTCGAGATGGTGTTCTATGATAAAATGGGGTAGATGGGAAGCATCTGAGGCCTGTTTCCTAACTGCCACCCCCTACAAGCTTCCTTCCACACGCGGTATAAGTATTATATCCTGTACATAGTTGGTATTTAGTTATCTACGGTGAACCCTTTAAATAGCCAAATTCCTACACTTAAAACAATGCATATTTTGCTATAGTCATTTTTATGTTAACATGAAGTTTATAATTTGTGTATTGTATTTTACTCTTTGTATTTTATTTTATCCTTATTGTTGCCTATATTCCTGCCGCTGTTACCACCCACATTATTCCACCTAAGGATTAAATAAGGTTGTTAAGTTATCTTAACTTAATGCACCATCGCTTGCAATCCATTGCGAGCAGAGTTCACAGTTATCGTTAGCGCAAAATTGCGCTAAATGTGGCCATGGTGAAACGGCAAATTCTTGGGAATGACTTTAGAAACTGTCTTGAGAAAGGGCTGAGGAGTGTGAGATTGCGTTCCAACCTTGGTTAAACGACCAGGAGAACTTGGAGGAGCCCGGGTCACATAGAAGACAGGGGCTGCTGGGGTTGGAGTCGCCGTCTCCAAAACACATGCCGTCTATGTTGCACGTCCTCTCCTAGACCACACACACACAGACACACAGACAGAGAGAGAAAGCCATAAATACCCAGTAAACAGATACTCTTCCAGGGAGAGAGCAGAGATAGGTGTTATGAGAATAAACAGAAAGTTAAAATCACGAGTCATAACATTTCAACATTTCAACATAACAAGTTCAACATTTTAAAGCAGCTCTCTGGAATGCCGTTAATATTTTATTATTTATTCTCCCTCCTCTAAGGTTTTTTCTGATCCAGCTGGGTCTCCCTGCGGTCGCCAGATAACACACAGGAAATGATCAACCAGTTAACCCTGTCCAGTCTGCACTTATTAAATTACAGTTCCACTTTGGCACGCAAAGTTGCATAGCCGAGGTGTATTTGCGTGTGGGACACTGCAAGGTCTGCATGTAAGCAAGCTTGTGTGATAGCCATGGTCGTGTGTTTGAAATGAAAGGTGTGACGCTGTGTGTGTGTGTGTGTGCGTGTGTATGTGTGTGTGTGTGTGTGTGTGTGTGTGTGTGTGTGTGTGTGTGTGTGTGTGTGTGTGTGTGTGTGTGTGTGTATTGGGCCTATGGGAAAGCATTAACACAGAGACTGTGTATTTAATGAATCCTTGGTCACCATTAGGCCTTCTGTGGTCCAACGTGTGCTTTAAGCCGCCCTGGCTAGCCATGTTGTAGCCATTCTGAAGCCCTGAATAAGTAGCAATGTGCACTTATGAAGCCCTTGTGTTAAATTTTTAAAACCTGCGCTGTAACAATTCATTATTAATGTCAACAGTATCAACGCAGTTGATACATATTTAAAAGGTTCTCTTTTACAACCACGTCTACAAATTAAGGTTTACACTATTCATAACAATCTGCCAAACCCATCTCCCGATTCACTCATCTATTGAAACAAGAATGTAATCTCCTGGGTTTTGGTAGGCTCTGGGATTTTTGGTCTGTAGGAAAACCAACATCAGCTGATGAGCCTACGTCAGGGGAGTAATATAATTCAGTGAACTAATGTGTTCAGCTTGTATTGACTTACTACAACAGAAGAGTACAAAAGTCTTCCCTCAAAACTGTTTTTGGTGTTGGAAAATGTTAGCATAGGTTGGACCACCCCCCATTTAGCCTTGAGTACAATATGAATCCAGCTAGCAATAAAATGATTATATTTTGTTTTTGGCTCCACTACAAATATTTAACATAATTCGCGCTCTGTGCGCTCTGTGTTCCTAAGGCCTTGGACGTTTTTTGGATGCGTTTGTTTGACCGGTGAGTGGAAGAGTTTACCTTCAACTTACAGAGTCCAGACGGTGAGGCCTCACACTGTTGGCACATGCCGTCGTAGATGGTCAGCACTTTGCCCTCGCTGTATTGAGAGCCATCGTTGGTCACCTGGTTCAGGGAACAAATATCACCACTATGATACGATGTAGGATGATGAGATTAAACTCATTGGCAGAGTGGCATCCAAACCCTTCACAATCTCCTACATAGTCTGCGATCAATCAGGTCCTCCGGGGGTTCTACAACCAAACAAGTGATTTGACATGGTCTTAAAGGTGACATATTATACCACCAGGTGTGAGTGTGATTAGCCGATACAAGCCGTTTCGAAAATCTGCCTCTTCTGAGGCCACAAGTGGGCGTGTCCACCTAGATGTATGACGGATAGATGAGCAATGTTTGCTACAGTCCACTGGGTAGGCTGGTAGACTGATCTATCCAGCGTACATTTAGGCGTACACAACAACTTGTGATGTCAGAGGAGGCAGATTTTCAAAACAGCTTGTAATGGCTAATCACACCCACACATGCTGGTACCTTAAAAGGACAAATTGCTGTGACTCATCTTCAATACCATCACTTATCACACAAGATCCTGTCCCTGTCTTCAACAGAAACACAGGGGAACTAGTTGTTTTCATCATAAATTTCACCATTTAATCCCAGATATTGACATCCATGTTGATACACGTGAAACACAATCAACATTCAACACTTTGACTAAAACATGGAATATATGCTCATTTGTGCCCTATTTCTACATGAGTGTCTTGGTGGGTGTGCAAATTTGCCGAGAGAGAAAGAAAGTCTTGTGTTCAAATCGCTTGTAGCAGAGTAAACATTGAACTGCGGCCATGTTTTGATAGAGAACATAATACTAACGCTTTGCAAATCTCAAATCTCCCTCAGCGTCTATCCACACATGTTCAACACAAGCGGCCTTGAACCAAATCTTAAATAATTTAAGTGAACCATATATGCGCCATATGTACGGCTTTAGAAGCGATAAGTCAAACTCACATTGGTATGGCCCCTAAAAAAGCAAAGATGCCATCCAGATGTCAAGGCTCACCTTAAAATAATGCCAACCTGGATTGTTGTCGGTGTCGACGCCACATATTTGAGCCCCGGTTCAAAAAGTAATCTGGGAATATGAGCAATTTCCGATCCCACAACGTTTCCTGACAAGATAGGGATTAAAGGCTAGTGCGTAGGGTTGAACGATTTGGGGAAATAATGTAATAGCGATTATTTCCACCAATGTATGCAATTTTTTATGACCAACATTGGAGGCAGTAAGCATATAAAACTGCTCTTTCCTTTAGGCCAGGCCTATGTATGGAGATGAATGATGCATGAATTGATATTATAAAATCTTTAAACAACTATTGAATTGTAAAAGAAAATGAGCGGATCTTCAATCAGTAACAGCAACAAATCTCAAAACAAAATCGCAGCCTTTGTGATTTGGTTTGAATTCGATGAATCGTTCAGCCCTACTAGCGTCTTACCCTCGATTTCCATCGGGCTTAGGGCTTGTCATATATGGACACAGACGAGAAAGTTGTTATAACGAAGTATTGGTTTACTTGGATCATGTCATTGTTTGTGCTTGGTGAAACAGTGCAGGCAGTGGGGCTTAGTTGACACATTGATAGGGGGATCCAATACAAGAACGTTTCCTGACAAGTTTGGGATTAGAGGCTAGTGCTAGTTACCCTCATTTCCCAGCGGGCGTAGGGCTTGTCCTCCATCATGAAGTCCTCGCTGAGGACGGCCGTGCTGCTCAGGGACGGGACCACGCAGTCCAGGGCCTTGGAGCTCAGGAACGTGGCTTTGGTGCGCTGATTCTCCCCTGGAATCCACGCCCCGTTCATGTACTGTAACGAGGAGCCGATGGAGACAGATCGTGGACGAGAAGGTTGATATTTAACAATTATTCGCCGAAGAGGTGAATAATTGTTTTAGTATTCTACATAAGAAAAAATAAACAAGATAACACTTTTAGCTGGCATTTATTTGTTTTTATTAGCAGTTTGTTAGCAATCACACACGTTTTTGCGATGAAAACAATATTGTGAGTTTGAGATCTCAATCATGGGATATTGCCCAATCTCCCGAGATAGCGAACCAATCAAATTTCACCATTTAGGAGGTTCACGTGTAGCATATACTAAAACACAGTATTGGCTAACGTATATTATGTCATTGTTAGTGCTTGGTGGAACAGAGCAGGCCGTGCGGCTTAGTTGATGCATTGACAGGGGGATATGTGTCATGGATATGGGTGAGATGCTGAAACTGAAACTGGTCTTCACAAGCCCTTCAGGTTGACCTTGGACCTTGCTATATCTCACCTCGAGTCTGGTGGCGTGACAGCTGATGTCGGGGGAGTCGATAAAACCCAGTCCGAAGACCCGTATGCTGCGGCAGTCGAATAACCGGATGTCACACAGGCCGCTGCTCTCCAAGTCTGTGACCTCCACCGGCTGGCCTATCATAAGACAGATCACTGTTATCTCATATGCAGTCTCTCACCCAATCCGAAGACAGCGGGTAATCATCCAGTCAACCAACCGAAAAGTTGCTTAACAAGTACAAAAGTCAGGCATGTATGGCACAGTACAAAAGTCAGGCATGTACGGAACACCTTCATATGAATATGAAGGTGAATTCATTTTTGTAACTCTTCATGTAATATGCATAAAATAAACAGGAATTCATTATAACAATAATAACAATTATAAAAAATAATACTTAAAATAAGATCCTGAGGGACCTACGAAAAACGAATAAATAAAACATAATGTAAAATTGTAGGTGCAATAAGCAAGTGCTTCAACCTACACCTTTCGATCAGTTCTCTTAATAAGAAATGTCAATGTATAAATTTAGATGACAACTTTGTAATTTTTTTTCTAGTGTTTTCTAAACTTATGTATTTAATGTTGTGAAACTATGCGATCAAAATAAACTAAACTAATGTAAACTGTACTAAAGTCACTCTATGGAGGACTCACTGATGGCCAGGCTGCAGTCATAGAAGCTGTGACTCGCAAAGCAATGGCAGCCCCACGTGGTGCAGCGTCCGTTGCCGCTGCAGAAGTTTGGGCAGCGCAGAGCCGTGACCACACCACCGGAGGCCCCCGGCGGGGCCGACAGCTCCAGCGCCCGCAGGGTCCGGTTCCCCAGCAGCCTCCGCTCGCACTCGTTCTCCAGGTACGGCACCAGCGCCTCGTCCCAGCTCAGGTCGTCCTTCAGCTGCAGGTCCAGGATGCACAGATCCACCGCCTCGTCCAAGCGGCGGCCAAGAAGGTCGCGGCACACCGCCCCCACCGAGGAGTTGGCCAGCGCCGTCTGGCACACCTCCAGGGCCTTGGCCGAGGTCAGGCCGCTAGGCGTGGGCCAGCTGGGCCACACAGCCGGCCGGGCCTCCGTCTGGTGGTCCTCGGGGAAGAAGTACGCCAGGCCCTGGGTCAGGCTCTGGGCCATGAAGACCGGCTGGAACTCGTACAGGCTCTGCCTCCGCTGCCGTCCCACCGACAGCAGGAGGTCCTCCCTGAACTCCCCGTCCAGTGGGTCGTCTTCCTCCTGCGGGCGAGGGTGCGGACGGCGTCTCTCCAGCGGGTGTTGGCGGTCCGAGGCCGACATGTCCAGGATGCTGTCGTCCTGCCGGGAGCTCTGGATGTACTCCAGGGTGGTGTCCATGGAGGGGAACAGGGAGGTGTAGTCCACGTCGTCGTGGGCCGAGCAGTCGGAGTGGGGAGAGGAGGCGACAGGGTCCTTGGTCCCCCCCCCACCAAACAACTGGGAGCCGACGGCGGTGTATCCTCGGTGACAGCGGCAGAAAGGTCTCCTGGATGCCTGCCTCGTCACCGTGGGCAGCTTGTCAAACAGACTCTCCCCCGGACCCAACCTGCCGGGGGAATACAGAGGGTTAAAACACCTCAGACGACCTGCCCCTTCTTAAGGATATTTAGATCATTCCATAACATCTTCCCGGTAACAAAAGGGCGTGACCCTGACTGACCTCCAGCTTTCGATGAAGCGGCCCAGCTCCTCGCTAGGGTAGGGGATGCCCTCAGAGCTGTGGAGGTCGTTTTGGATGTTGCGGTCGAAGGTTCCGCAGAGGCCCTCCGTGTGGCCGTAGTCGAGGCCGGGCGCTCTGACGCTCAGGCTCATCCCCCAGTCGCTGACGTCGGCCCTAACAGAGGCCCCGGAGGGAAAGATCAACTACGAGAGGAGAGGCACAGTCGGCAGCTAATTAACAGCTGATTAGAGGTTGTCATTCAGAAAATAGATCAACGAGCAACCTGGAACTTTCTTGAATCATTAACAAAGCATCACCATCACAAACGTCTCAAAGTCATTCTAGTGCAACAACAACTAGAATTATTTCATTACATATTCGTCTGTGCGTCTTTAAGTTCCACATTTAATATCTGTGTTTGCTGAGTTTTTAATCTGGCATAAACAATAGAAATGTTTGTTCTATTTTAGTAAAATACATGTTTTGTACAGTACGTCATCCTTTTCTTTCCAAATGTATTGAGGTTTCATCCATCTAACTCTGCAGGTGTCCATGCTGGACTACAGCTGCTGTGAGTGTTATGGACATGTTAGGGTAAATATGTTCCGAGTATTGTAGTGTCAACTTTATAGACCCAGCAGTACCCATAAGATTCCCATTTTCACTGTTTTAAACATTATAAGAACAACACAGGCTGCCCCCGCCACATCACATTACATCACATCCTCCTTCTTCATCACTTCCTGCGGCATCACTTCCTGTTGAACAGGACACACCGGGGACATGGTTCAGATACCTACGGTGACCTTCTTCCCCTGGTGGGCCTCCAGGATCCTGAGGCGGCGCCTCTGGCCGGGCCCCTCCCCAAGGGTCTTGACGGTTAGCTGGGGCCGCGTCTCCAGCGGCTGCCCGTTGCACATGTCGAAGACCGCCACCTCGTTCTCCTCGCGCACCGCCACGCCGCACGTGCACGCCACGGCGTAGTGCCGGCTACCGCAGTCCCACTGGCGAGCGTGCACCTCGAACTTCCTGCTCAGGCTGCGGTACAACAGGAAGGTTCCGGTCTGCTGGTTCTCGTAGTGCCTTTGATGCCAAACAGGGACGCACAGAGGGTGTTCTTCAGCGCTGGTTTCGCCTTGCTTTATGAACTCAAAACATGGTAAGAAAAATGTAAGTCGGTAATACAAATATTCCTTGTCTCCGCCGTCAAAAAAACTCCCTTTAGCAGTTATTGACATTCATTTATTTATAGGTTGCCTTAATGTTTTCATCAGACACGTGTAAAAAGTCACAGTTTTTTTTTTTAACGGTAGAAATTTGCACACATGAAAAAAAGTCTGACATTAGACACAGCAGCAACCCCTCCCGGATCTGGCCTCAGTCCCAGGATTATTTTAAAGTAAACTCTAAGAACCGTCCATAGCGGCACCACACAGCACCACTGTATCTCCAAACCTGTTGTACAGCTTTTGGCCACGAGTGCTCCCTTAATGAAGTGCGAACGACAAACAGGTTGAGGTCAATTACCTGCCGTCTAGCGTAATGATGTGCGGATCGGTCAGGGAGTAGCAGATGGAGGTGGGGAGGTCCTGAACTGTGACCTGAGGGGAATGAGTGGGGTGGAGGTGAAGGGAACAAAAGATCACTCCGACCCGGGCCCCCACTGACTTCACTCGTACTCCTTTGAAGTTTTCACTGAACACAGATGGAAGGCCAGATAGCTTCGTGATGGAGACAGCGTGTCTGGGGAAGACTGACAGCCGCACTTATGGAAGCTAATCACCAATTCCCAAGGGAACAACGAGGGGACTTCCAAGCCACTTGCTGCAGACAAAAGGCGGCATAAAATGTAACACTTATATCGGCATTATCTGCTATTAGCGCCGGATGTTTCCTACTTTTTTTACTCTTTTCCCCCATGGATTTCTGTTTCTTATTTTCATGATCACTAACATTTTAGTTTATGTGTGGTCTAGTTTGTTTGGTTTTTTCATCATTGTAGATGATTAGGAAGTGAATTTGTAGATTTCTAACCATAATAATTGGATTATTGTAAATAATTAGATCAAGGGCAGAGTTGTATCAAAGCCTATCAATGCTATGCATT
The DNA here is from genome assembly GCF_902167405.1 of Gadus morhua. Classification (NCBI taxonomy): domain Eukaryota; kingdom Metazoa; phylum Chordata; class Actinopteri; order Gadiformes; family Gadidae; genus Gadus; species Gadus morhua. Next base: position 31,148,330 of record NC_044051.1, on the reverse strand, counting down.
AATCTGATGTCGCCCATACTTGGTGATTAGGAGATTTCTTTGATATTTCACTTCTATATTCACAACCAGATATCAAAGTAGTATTTTGAAAACTTTTGCAAATAATCTGTCTACCCGGATTAAAGTGAGGAACAAACTGTGTCATATCGCTGTGTGCTGTACATTTTATTGTCCAGTATTTCCACTATATGGCAGGCGGCAGAGCACTAGGTCAGACCGAGTCTAGCTGCGCCGAGTATGTTGCAGCCAAGCCTATCATTCTCCAATTAAAGCTCAACGGTTGGAAATACGACTTAAAACGCTGTAATTCTTAAGTACCGGTACTAATAAAATGGAGTATACAAACGTTTTTTTAACGGCAGGGTATTGTGTTACCTTTCTAGTACCACTTTACCGTTCAACTCTAGCCCAAACCAGGGATTGTTAGCCTGTCCAATACAGTGCTGCACTGAATTAGACTGATCACCAAATTATACAACTCCCCTGCTGGATGGAGGTTTTAGCTTTACTGACATTTAAGTTCTTAGCTGTGGTGAAATTTCAGTATCAGTTTCAGGATGTTTATGAAGGTGTCCTACATCCTTTTGGTATCGTGACAACACTACTCTATTGCTGGTCTATTGGTCTATTTTATACATTTCTGACCCCCATGCGGAAGAATTAGTGTCACAAGCATATGGCCTGTTAAGCCCTTTGAAAATGTACCTGTGGTTAAGGGATGATATAAATAAAATTAAATTTAATTACTACTAATGTAATCTAATGTAATGTCATGTACTCTCATCTCAATCCCAAACCAACCGACGGTCTCCCACTCACTCTCAAGGGGGGCGAGACGTAGTTCCTCCAGAGCCGCGGGGCCCCCGGCGCAGGGCCGGCGCTGACCAGGCTGGGCCGGTTCCCGTCACGCGTGAAGTCGGTGACGGCGGTGAGGGTGAAGGAGGCGCGGCCGCCGCAGCCCGCATCCGTGCACGAGGACGGCGTGAGGGCCAGCTGGCAGGTGGAGAGTGCCACGTTGGGGGCCTCGTGGTCCCGGCTGTCTGTTTGCATGGCGACAGGGAGGAGGATAACGAGGTTGTTAACGGGTGTCAGCTGGAGCAAACGGTGTAAACACAGTGTCTTGAACATGCTGTGCTACCATTGATGGGTTGGCTCGTTGGCACGCCAAGGCGAGTTGAAACACGAGAAGGGGGAATCGACAGGTGATGCGTTTATGTGTTTTTTTCCTTGACTTGTTGTGTTCCTTGAATGAGTGTGTCTGTGTGTGCGTGTAGGCTGAGTGAGGGTCTGGGATCTTTGCTTAATTCTGGTCTAAAGAGGTGCAATTTCAGATTCAGATTTCCTTTTAGCAGTGCACGTCAGTTACCAGTCCCTGGAAAAGAACAATGAGAACATAACAACAACAACAACAACAACAACAACAACAACAACAACAAACACAAGGAGATTTTTATAAAAAAATTGACCAAGAATTTGACCAAGCAATATCGAAACATTTAACTCAGAATGTATATTTCTCTATTTTAAACTCCCTCCCTTTCTCCCACCTCTCGCTGCTAATCCCATGAAACTGAAATTCGTACTCCTCCCTCCAAAGCATGCTGGGAAATCCCACCATTCTCGCTTATCTCTACCATTTGACGCACCCTATGTGAGACTGACCTGGGTCCAGAACACTGAGGACCAGAGGGAGGCCACACTGGTGGCCCGGCTGCAGGCGGGGACACGGGATCGGGACGGTGCTGTGGATGCTGACCTGGTGCTCCTTGCTGTTCTCCGCTATGTGCAGCGTCTCCACGGAAAACTACCGACAGAGATCGCAGCAGATAGATAACGTTAGTCCAATCGTTTAAAAGTGACATAATATACCACCAGGGGTGAGTGTGATTGAAGCTACAAGCCGTTTTGAAAATCTGCCTCTTCTGACATCACAAGTAGGCGTGTCGACTTAGATGCGTGCTGATTGATCTGTTGAACAACCTACTTAGTGGACTGTAGAAAACATTGCTCATCTATCCGTCATGCAACTAGTTGGACACGCCCACTTGTGATGTCAGAAGAGGCAGATTTTCAAAACGGCTTGTAACGGCTAATCACACTCACACCTGGTGGTATAATATGTCACATTTAAAGGTCCAGTGTGTCGAATTGAGTAGCATCTAAAGTTTGTGTACTTTCCAATATTTATTCAAGGTTATAGGTCACAGTGGCTTTTTAGTCACCTACAAACAGCCACTCTTTGACATGGTGTATTCTGTTATTTTGCACTGTAAACTATTGGAGAGGGTTTGCGATAAACTCTTTGTCTTTGATGTATTTTTGTTGCTTTCTCTGCTCTTTTGTTAATTACCTTAATTAGCATTTATCCTAAAGTTTATGTGAAAGCATGTTTATGACTTAATTCTTAAGCCTTGAGTACTCTTGTTTCAGTTTCAGTTTCAACATACTTCCTCTAAGTCTTGGTTCTTCCTTCAAGTTCAAAGTGTTTACCTGAATGTTCATTCTCAGGGTTCTCATAAAGGGACAGAATACGATTTTACTTCTTCTTAACATTATATGCAAATATAAACCCTAATCATTCATATCTTGGTCAGGAACAGCAGAACTGTTAAACAGCTTATTCTTTTTGCTGGTTTATTTTTACCTTTAATCCAGCGTAGAAGCTCTCGCTCTCCTTCGGCGTGGATCTACTGTGGCTGTAGTTCGCTCTGAACGTAGAAACACTACAGGAGAACTATGAGGGGGGGGGGGCAAACGGATGTTACTCACTTTATTACCCAATTACATGTTCAGATTTGCCCCTATGCAGACATTACCGTTCCCTTATGGCATGCAACACACTTTCTTTGTACAACCCCACAACACATACACACAACCCCTCCCCCGTCACAGAAGTCAGCGCGACCCACCACTAAATTGACTTCTCCCCCCCCCCCTGTCCCTGACAAGGGTCTGTTAGGAATTACCGTTTCCCCCAGTCTGAAGTGCAGACCATCCATCTCCACCAGGGAGGAGGTCTTCATGGTGGACTCCTGCCTGATCTCTGCCTTCATGCTGTGGCCGATGTGCCGCGCCCACACCACCTGGTAGCCCAGGTCCTGGCTGGACGGCGGCCCCAGGAAGGAGCACCTCAGGTGGACACTGCTGCCCACCAGCTCTGGGGTGATGGTGGGTCTGGAGGTCAGGGCTGAGATGCTGGCTGATTTTGAGGCATGGTGGAAAAAGTAATTTGTTTAAGTTCAGTTATTTTTCTTTCGGCTTATTTGTTGTTTGTGTGACAATTTTTTCAATATAACTCTATTAGCCAATGATAATTAAATTAAGGTTATGGATTATGACACCATCCCTGTTTTATTTTCGGGAAATATACTATTAGTCGTTCAACTTTCCAGTTTGGCCTGCTGATGTTCATTTAAACAATTGTATGGAGTCCTTATAATAATGAGTTCATGTTATAACACATTCTTCTTTATATCGAATCACTGAACATTGGAGCATTGGTTTATATTGTCACCTTTACATCTCCCGTTGACCTCAACTTCACCGGGTGGACAAAGTTTTGGACCAAAGTCTGGTGCAACTACAAGACAAAACAGGTTTTATTTATTGGTTTACTGTGGAAACAAACAATTTTGAACAGTTTATTTAATCAATCCATATCAAACTACGGATTTAAATCTGTGATAATGTCAGTCAATAAAAGTGCCTCAATCAACTTCACCATGCATTAAGTAGACTGTCTCATTTAAATATGACTGTTTTTCATAATTAATGTTATTTCTAAATCAACACAGTATACAAATGGATACTCAAAAATTAAACACAAATACAAAAAATACAAAATCACTCCCTATGGGACATCATAGGAATTGGTTAAGTTGCATTGAGTGCATTACTTGCATTATTGCATGCGTTATTCAGTTAAAAAAAAAAATATATATATAATAATAATAATAATATCACATTTCGGCAACAGTTTGAGGAACCAGGAACTAATTTAATGTTTCACCGCTCTGATTGTTTGCATACATATCTCCCTACCAGCCCCGAAAATAATGAATTAATAAGCGTTCTTCTACTAACTGAAAGTAACACCAGTAATTGTCCGACCATTGACAATTTGGTCGGACAAGTGTATAATGACCATCCACTCACCTTTTGCGCAGTAGCCCATGCATCCCTGGGTGGGCTGCAGGTAGTAGATGAAGTAGTCCCCGCAGTTGCGCACCGTGATGGGGATGCGGAAGAGGCAGCAGTCCTTTGTGCCGCCAAGGAAGAACTGCCACGTGGCACAGGCTGACAGCTGCCTCACCTCGCCAGGCCTGGGCAGGGGCCCGTCTTTCAGGGACAGCCACACAGGCGCCTGGGTACCACACCGGTTCATCTGGGGTGGGAATGCAAACTGGTGTCATTAACAGCGTTTAGCAATGTTATGTGTAACAAGCACCTTTGCCCAAAGGGGTCAATTAAGGGTCTGAGGGCACACTCAACCTTGGTTGCATTTCCCACATAAGGAATGGTTAGGATGTTTGGTTGCTGTTCACAGTTTAGATAAGGCTATCATTTTGGGACCATATAAAACGGTGGTGCGTTAAGTTGTCTTTAGCAGTAGCTAAACTAAAAACAAGCACCTGACACATACAGGAAGGATAAGAGAAAATAAGATGATGGTTTAATAGAAGTACCTGTGTAAAGTGAGGCGAACTACTTAAGTGTCTATTGAAAGGAAATTTCTGTACTGGAAACCCTGTAATTTGGACAGTAAAGAACCCCCCTACACAGTGCAGCCTGGTCAGGTACTGCTGTAGCACATGAGCACTATATTGTTAACCTGCCCTGAAATTAATTCTCTTCTTCTCCAAATCAGCTTTGCGTTTTATTGTTTCCATCACAAAACAAAGCTGGTTCTTGTTTATGTGTTACTTATATTTGTTGCTTGTAAGTTAATCCTAATAATTGTTTGTTTTACGTTTCGTGTCTTGTTGGCATGAGCCAATCGAGATTGAGCAAATTTGAAACGCAGAAGGAAAAGCGGCCATTGTTGTACTTCTGGCTTGCGACTAGGTCTTCACATAGCATGGCAGGTGGTGATTATTTTGTCCCCTTACCTCCACGCAGCTGGTGGGCATCTCTGCCGGTTTGTTGTTGACACTGAAGCGGTACCACCCGGCCTCTAGCGAGTGGTCGCAGATGAGGTCCTGGATGGCCATGTTCTGGATCTCAGTGGAGTCAAAGTCCACACTACGGTACGGGTTCCTCAGGGTCCAGTGGCCACCGGGATAGCACTCTGGCGCTTTAAAGACATCGGGAGTGAGTGAGGAGGTAAGTGGACAGCAGTTGTGCTCTTTTACGTTGCATTATCGGGATTAAGTAGTCGTGCATGCACTACTACCATCTAAAATTTTTGCACCATTACAATATATCATACAATATACTTTTTGCTGCTCTTACTGACAGTTTTTTGCACCACTACAATGTATATATATTACAATTTATACATTTTGCACTACTAAAATATATCATACAATATATTGCTGCTACTTTGCACTCTAATATTTTATTCTTTATTTTTGGATTAGTAAATGTTTTTATCTGTTGTGCACTTTATTGTTTACCTGTCTTTATCTGTTGTGCCTGTGTACTTTATGCACTTGTTTCGATTCCTTTGTACGTTTGTTAAATGTGAAGAAATTGAGAATAAAGCTTTGGGTTTGATTATAGGATACCTGATTTGGTGACTTCATCACGACTTAATACTGAACTGGTCAGAAGTGGACCAGTTCAAAACAAACCCAAATCATAGTTTCCCAGTGGGCGAGCATGAGCTTAACCACACTAAATATTTGTTGAACTCTTGTATTCACTGCAATATTCAATTATCAAACAATTATCTTTCCAGTCCCAAATTAAGTTTTTCTTAATCATTGCATTTTTATATTCATTCATTCATCCATCCATCATGAAAACCATCCTTCGTCCACTGATTCTACTGTTCATTCTGCAAGCAAATAATGGCCCTAGTCCCAGTCAGCACATGTTTGATACAACAATGAGTTGAGCGTTGACTGAGAACAGGGCAACAGGAGAGAAATGGTCCAGAGTAGACATAGGACTAACATGTCAACCGGAAGAAGAGCAGTGGGCTGGATGGTTTATTTCATGGCCAGTTGTTATCTAAATGACTTACAATAACACAGATCGCTCTCTTCCTCCTCGCCTCCCCATGCACCATGGGAGAGGACCTGGAAACCAATGGCCCATGGAACTAGTATGGGGAACTATAGCTTAATGCTGGAGCAGGATACAAAGAAAGGACCATAGGAATTTCTACACTAATATAACCCCTCAAAATAAAACATCAGTAATACAAAAAAAAAGTCCAAAGACCCGAAAGGCTTCTACCTCCCTTGTCATTACACAAGCTAGGATTTATTTTTCCAACAATTACAAAAGAATATCATCAAACTTCCAACTCAAAGTAAATTAAACTGACCTCTTGGAGCATTGGAGGTAGCCAGCCTTAATATACCAAGGGTTGAAATATACCGGGAAAAGCAAACATGGCTGGTATGGATAGTGTCTGAAGACCACCACAACCTTGAAAGGACCGGTAGCGAGTAACAGTGTCAGTGACCCCGAGCTTAAACAAAGCACTTGAAGAGCAAATGCCTCTTGTTTACGTCTTTGGTTTGTCTGTGCGTACACCTTGCCTGGGAGCTGGGCCTGCAACAGCTGAGGTCAGGGGTTACCCAAACAAGCCAGACTAGACTATACTCGACCAGACTTTTGCTGTAGTCTGCACTGCTCCAGTCATCAACGGTGTGTGTGTGTGTGTGTGTGTGTGTGTGTGTGTGTGTGTGTGTGTGTGTGTGTGTGTGTGTGTGTGTGTGTGTGTGTGTGTGTGTGTGTGTGTGTGTGTGTGTGTAGGTGTTTGTGGGGGGGGGGGGGGGGGGGGGGGGGAGGGGTGGAGGACAGAGGTTGAAGGTGTGTACATAGAAAAAAGAGGGAAGTTAGCTTAAAGGATTTACCCCCCACCCGTCCCATAGGGGGTAAATCCTGGAAGTCCCGAAGGCACTCGCCAGATGTGTTTGAGTCACCCCGTCTCGTTTGTGTTCAGTAAACAGTATTTAGGGAGAGCAGGGTGTTAACACAACAGTGGCTGGGGGTCCATGGCCCAGGGGGGCTGTCGCTCAACCGCCAAATGGAAGCCAATGGCTGTCAGGCCTTCAAGACCATCCTAGTCAGAAACACTGGCTCACACAACAATTCATGTTACAACCTTTTTTTTTGCAATCCTTCTTGTGTATTTTGTTTTTGTTATCTATGTTATCTTTTGATGTGTTATTGAGTTCAGTGTCCGAACAGACCTCAACCTACCAAATGAGTAACAACTTGGCAGAAAACGAACCAACAAGAAAGGTACCCAAGTGCCAGATTGTTTTAGACTGTGATTTATCGCCAGCTCTACGACCTTATTGTACTTTCGTCACCCGTGACTCGGAAGAGGAGAGCCCCCTGAAAGCATGAGGTCAAGAGTTACTAACCTACGAAATGTCGCAACACACTGTGTGTTGTTATTTGTCACATGATTAGAGCTAAAATAAATTGCTACAGTACTTTAACAACTCATCCAACAATATTTTAATAACTGTTTTCTGTTTTCCTGATCATTTGTGACCGCTCCAGTGTCCACATTAGACATCAAGTCATAGTAGGGAATGCTCAATCGATCAAGAGAAATAAGAGTTGCTTTTCAGATATGAACAACAATGGCAGGATAAGACAGACTGCATTCGATTTTATACCATGCAAACCAATCATATGAGAACATGTAAACTAATACAATTAATAAATGAACATACACCAATAGACAATACTTGATAGCCTTGATTTAAGTAGGCTTAGTTAAAACCAGGGACCACACTGTTGAGATGTCAAGATGAACGTCAATGTACAGAGCCAGTGAACCCGCTGTTTAAGATGGAATTCGAAAATTATGTGTTTTACTTAAGAACGTGTTTGGGAGAGAGTTTTATAAATAAGGGGGGCGTGTAATCCCCGTGGTTACGACCTACTCCAACTTTTTGATACTTTTATAGTAGGCTAGTGTTTGAGCGCTGTAATGAGCGATGTTGGACATGAAACACGCACTATAGCGGTGTCCGGGAAGTATAACCCTCACTCGGACATTATATAAAAAGCTGGCCAGACGGAGATTCACACGTCCACACACCGCGCCGCCGGTGTCCCGTGGTCGACGTCACGATGCCTCGGAAAAGGTATTCTGACGTCACGAACAGAACGCACCTGAGTTCAGCAGAGGGAACCGTTCACGTAGTGTTTTGCGGAGAATGGCAAAAACATAGGATTTTAGATTTCCTTCAGTAACAGTGATACCATTGCATAGATTACTTTGTTGAAGATAAGACCAGGTTTAATGCAGACAAATTGAAGAAAACGAGTTTGGGTTCACTGGCTCTTTAACATCCATATTTCATCGTCGTTTTTCTTTGTAGCCTTCTATAGGGTTTGTTTTACATTTAGAGCGGTTGTTTTGCCTATTCATTGATCGTAACGTTGGGAAACAGTTCTCATGGTTGATAAAGTAAAGCGATCAACACGCCTGTCTGACAAAATGCGTGCGTCAACGTCAAATGTCAGGTGGTCGTTTGCAAAGCGCGAACATATCTGCAAGGAATAGAGTCAAGTAAATATTCACCACTCACCACGTTGGCTCAGCACCAACACCATGCATTGCAGCGCAACTCGTATGTAACCCGGGAAGGACAGCCGCACCACGGGGTAAAACGCGCTCTCCATTGTAGCCTTCTTTCAAATTCCTCCAAACAGAGACGCGACCACCTCACTCAGTCGTCTGGTCCCATTAATAGTCGTGTGTGGTGAACGCCGGTAAAGCCACGAGTGTGTCTTCCAATTTCAGCTCTGAGTGCACGAGGAGGAGAGACGAGGCACTCGCATTGTTTGGAGTACAACGTTTTTAGACAAGAAGTCAGAAGTTGCAGAGAAAAGGGGAGGTAGCAGTCTGTCTCCCCTGTAGGTGGGCCCGCTTGTCCGAGGGGCACCGAATATAGCCCTTCCCCAGTGGCCAAAACGTCAAATGAAACGTATATATTTATGACACATGTATCCGAGTTGTTAAGTTGCATTGCGTGCATTAGTTGCATTATTGCAAGTGTTATAAAATTAGAAAAAAAACTATTTTTTTCACATTTTGGCAACAGATTGATGCCAGGAACTAATTTAAAGTTCCTCAACTCTGATTGTACGTAGGCCTATACAGTTTAAGTACCGAACGCACCCAGGAAACTATGCAAACTTTGCCACCATAATAATGTACACAATTCTGGGCCGATTATGACTTGAAGTGTTCAGCAAACAAGTTTTAATAGTTGAAACCCCAACAAAGCCCGTCCCATTCACCGATTCATCCCATTAATCGTCAAGTTCCTTTTGTGTCAAACCACATGACTAGAACCGTTTAGTGAATGAAGCCATTTGACCAAGGGGGACAGTGTATAACCCTGCGAGGCTGACACGGAGAAGGTCGGATCTCTTTGAGTGTAGGCAGGGCCGGCGATTGGCATAGGCGACCTAGGCAATTGCCTAGGGCGACAAATGTGTTGGGGGCGCCCTCTAGCGGCGCCCTTAATTAATTTAATTTAATTAAACAAGCGAAGATTTTTTTTTATTATTAAACACGATTATCCTAGGGCGCCCCCTCAGCCAGACGTTTAGTTAATCGTTTTTTTTTATGTTTTTTGTAAATCATTTTCCATGGGGGGGGGGGGGCGTTGCGGGGCGTGAAAGACGTTACGTTCGGTAAATTAAGATGCGTCGATCAAGGGCGTTGCGGGGCGTTGCGTGGCGTGAAAGACGTTACGTTCGGTAAATTAAGATGCGTCGATCAAGCTTGACATAGGTATTGACTCTTAAAATGAAAAGGACTAAAGTTAAACCCTCTGGCGCGCAAGGACGAAAACGTAAAAAAGAAGAAGAAGAAAAGAAAGCCCAGTATAGAGGTAATTGACGTTGACCTCTGCCATTATAGTGTCAAACTCATGTCAGGCTGTCAAGTGCATCATGTAACATTGCGGCCGCTCAGGCAGCTACCGCGGCGCTAGCCACCGCTAGCCACCGACTTTTAAGGGACAATTCCGGTATTTTGAACATTGAGCCCCGTTTCTGGTTTGTCTAGGATGAAATAAGAGTGATTACCAACGAAATTCTTACTATTGGTCCTGTCCCGGGTATTTGGCTAATTTTGAATTCTATAATTCGAAATGATTGAATTTTCAAATCGCGTTTTCAGGCCCCCCCTAACCCTAACCGGAAACGGAAAGGGAGACTGGTTGTAGTCTTTTTGCTCGGTTCTCCGTATCAACCGTAGGGCTAAAACCGAGCGAAAAGACTACAACCAGTAATCTCCCTTTCCTTTTACGGTTCGGTTTCGGTTTCAATGAATTTACAAAAGGCCAAATAAAACACGGAATAAACAGTATTTCGTATATATATTTTTTTAATTGGCCAGATGCACTCAAGCAATATTTGCAGAAGCCAGCACCTGCAGGAGAAAGGACACCTGATCCGTCATGTTCACCTCTCTCTGAACTTTGTAAGTACAACTAATAATAATAATAATAATAATACATTTAATTTAGAGGCGCCTTTCAAGACACCCAAGGTCACCTTACAGAGCACTACTAGTACTAGTACTATTGTTGCTGTTTTTGTTATTGTTATTATTAGCAATTATTACTATTATTATTATAACTTTTTTGTTATTAGTAGTATTATTTAGTCTTGTAGCAGCCTAGTAGTAATAATAGTAGTGGTGGTAGTAATTGTAAGTTACCTACTACAAGTTACATGGTCAGATAAAATGTATTTGTACAATACAACTATGTGGAAGGATGATAGAAATGACCAAATGCAATTGTGTAATGAACAGCATGGATGAACTCTATGTTTAAATACAGCTGCAGCAGGAGAAGGGACATCCAGTAGTAGTACTCCAGGGACCAGTGGAACACAGGCCAGGTACACACAGCCTGCATCAGGTGAGTGAGTCTATTTAATAGTATTTATTCAAGCCACGTCCATAGCTTGTTTTCTAAAAGTAATTCAAATACATGATCATTTTCACATCATTATTAAACACTGCTTGTCTGGTATACTATATGCTTGAATACAGGTGAAGGTGAAGGGACATCAAGCACTCAGGGCATCAGTGAAACACAGACGACTGAGACCAGGGACACGCAGCCTGAAGCAAGTAAGTCCTTTGCATAACTAAGCCAACAACCACCTGACAAAATGTACTTGAAGATCCCTATGAAATCCCTATGAAACTAATTTCAACCACATCTGGCTGATACAGGTGAAGGGGCCACATCTAGTATTCCAGGCACCAGTAAAACACAGACCACTGAGACCAGTGAAGGAACAACAACCGCAACATGCTCTGCTACTACACTGCCGCCTGCAGACACCTCACCCTCCTCAATTCCTAATATCCAGGGAGCACCCATAGATCCTGCTGACTGGCCAGCCCTCTGTGATGCGGTAAGGACTGAGTTAGTTAGTAGAGGACCATACAAGACCAATCCAGACTTTACATTTCCCAAAAGAGATGATGGGAGAAGCTGCCACCACCACTACTTCTACAGGAAATTAGTCAATGGGGAGAAAGTCAAGAGAAGCTGGCTTGTATATTCAAGGAAAACCAATACTCTGTACTGCTTCTGCTGCAAGCTCTTTTCAAAGAAACATTTTAACCTCAATAGTAGTGGCCTAAATGACTGGAAGAATTGCGGGGAGATCCTGAAAAGCCATGAGCAAAGTTCAGAGCATTTAGGGCACATGACCTCATGGAAGGAACTGGAGACTCGACTTGAAAAGGGCCAAACAATTGACAAAATGGAAATGGCACTCCTTCAAGCTGAAAGGAGGAGGTGGCGTGATGTGCTGACCAGGTTGGTCGCCATAATACAGTCTTTGGCCGAGCGAAATATTCCCATGCGGGGGAGCTCAGACAGACTATACCAGCCAAATAATGGGAACTTCCTTAAGGAAGTTGAGCTCATGGCCAGGTTTGACCCAGTTCTCAAACAACATGTTGCTGATGTGGAGAGAGGAGCCAGGCATGCAACATACTTGTCAAAGGATATTCAAAATGAACTAATTGATTGCATTGGTGAAAAAATTGTTCACTATATGTTAAGGGAGATAAAGCTGGCCAAATACTATTCCATTATTTTGGATTGCACCCCAGACCTCAGCCACGTAGAGCAGTTGTCGGTTATAGTTAGAATTGTTGCAGCAGACGACACCGACACCCCAAAAATAAAAGAACATTTCATGGGGTTCCTTGAAGTTGAATCATCCACGGGAGAAAGCCTCTCCAACCTCATTCTGAAGAGACTAGAAGAGTTCAACCTTCCCTTCGAAGACTGCCGGGGACAGTCTTACGACAACGGCGCAAATATGAAGGGAAAGGTCAAAGGTGTCCAAGCTAGACTTCTGAAAAAAAATCCAAGAGCTTTATTCGTCCCGTGCGGAGCACATACTTTAAATCTTGTTGTTGCGGATGCAGCAAAAAGTTCTACGGATGCACTCAGTTATTTTGGCTACCTACAAAGAATTTTTACACTATTCTCTGCCTCCACACAAAGGTGGGCCATCCTAAAGCACCACGTCCAAACAACTGTGAAATCCTGGTCAGATACAAGATGGGAAAGTCGAATTAGCAGTGTGCAGGCTGTGAGATTCCAGACAGCGGAGGTGAGGGATGCCCTTCTTGAGGTCAGGGAGAAAGCCACTGACTCAATGGTAATAACTGAAGCACAGTCTTTGGCTGAAGAAGTTGGGTCATACCGCTTCACCATTTGTAGCATTGTGTGGTATGACATGCTGGCCAAAATACATCATGTCAGCAAAGCATTGCAGTCTGTGTCAATGCAGCTGGATGTGGCTCTGAATCTCCTGAGGAAAACAGTAGACTCTCTGGTGAGCTATAGAAGCACTGGGTTCGCTTCTGCTCAGGTATCCGCAAGAGATCTCTGTGAGGAGATCAATGTGGACACCGTCCTAAAGCAGAAGAGGCTGAGAAAAACAAAGAGACAGTTCTCTTATGAATCCCCTGATGAGCCAGAAGGAGACGCACTTAAGAAATTAGAAATTTCCTTCTTCAATGTTATTGTCGATGCGTCGGTAACATCACTGCAAGAACGCTTCAAGCTTTTGGGTGATGTTCAGGACAAGTTTGGAGTGTTAATTAACTTCCCTAATTTGACAGAGGAAGAACTCGCCCAGGAGTGCGAAACCCTCAGCAACACTCTGAGCCAAGGTGACCATAAAGACTTTGACGGGAGGGAACTGGCACTTGAGTTGAACAATTTCCAAGCATTGCCAAAAGCCGGCATGACGACAATGGAAATTCTAAATCACTTAAAAGAGAAGAAACTTGAAGAAGTTTTCCCAAATATGTGGGTGGCCCTAAGAATTGCTGTCACATTACCTGTGACTGTAGCTTCTGCTGAAAGAAGCTTCTCAAAATTAAAATTACTGAAGACCTACCTAAGGTCAACGATGAGTCAAGAACGCCTCAATGGGCTTGCACTGATGAGCGTCAACCAAGAGGTCTCAAGTCAGATATCATTTGATGATACCATCAACACATTTGCCATTAGGAAGTCTAGAATTGTCAAATTCTAATGCTGCGTCACTTTGAAAGGTCAATAGAAATGCCCGATACAACTGCACTTTTGTTCGTAGAGTGTTTAATAGTTAAACTGGTGTCCATTATAGTGTTCTTTTAGTGTGTTTTTTTTTTAAGTTCATAACATTCTTTGTAGCATTTTTGTATATATTTGCATATTTTGACTTGATACTTTTGGCTTATTTTTACTTGTATGCTTAAGTGTTTATGAATGTATATAAGTCATTTAAAATAATTAAAAAGAAAATATTCTGAAACATTTCTGTTTGTTGTCCATGCATCACACATTTATTTGCAATGTAGTATAGTGGAGCAATAATTGTGTGAAAATGCTGCAAGCAAAGTAAAGGTAAATCAGTTAATATGCGTCTTAAGTGATGTTTAATATAGCAATGTAAATTAACAGGGCAACGCTCGGCTCGCTATTGGGGGGGGGGGGGGGCGCAAAAACTCAATCTCGCCTAGGGCTACAAAAGGGCCAGAACCGGCCCTGAGTGTAGGGTAAATATCAGGTGCTGCTGCCTGGAAGCTTAGGAGACCAAAGGAGAGACATACCTTTCCACTTAATAAAAGGGCCTATGACATCCCACAGGTGTTTGCTTCTTGCCTCTCATTCAAGCTGTTGTGAGAACCTGATAGACCTCTAGTTTCCAGACTTTCCCAAGGAAGACCACCAATACCCAATTGTTTCAAGAACACATTTGTGTTCTTGAACACAACACAACAAAATTCTCCCTGAAATGAGAGAGTTAAGTCTTACAGTTTTGTATCTTGCTGAGAACAACGGCAAAATATAGGACTTTTTTTTAATTCCATCGTTTGGCACATCAGCATCAGTTCGCCAAAGGCCCACGACTCAAATATAATTCTGCTCTTTTTAAGGCCCTAGCTCTTGATTTTATGTCTGTTTTGTATTCATCAAGGTAAGTTTCACAGCTAAACACAACACAATGTTTTTGTGTTGTAAGACTTTTTGCTTTTACCGTTGATAGTTTCCTTGTTGTTGTCGAATACACACATTGTGACTTGTTTGTTTCAGAAGTCTGTCAACACATCTGTACCGAAATCTGTTTTGCAGACTTGACCAGAGTTTAGAGTTTACCTAGTGAGTTAGAAATGGGCTGATTCCGTTCTACTTTGATGTAAGTCGGTTCTTGAACATGTGTTTAGATAGTGGAAACTAATCTCATGGTCTAATCCGTGTATTGCCTAAGGGCACGACAGTGAGACGTAAGAGGCCTCTCCTCTCTTATGTTTTACTGTTCCTCCCTTTTCCTTTTGTCATAGGCTTTTCCCATCCATCCCTACATTTGTCTCGCTAAAGACGGCCCACTCGTTTGCCCAGTTCTCTATAAACCAGCAATGACTCCAAACAGTGCAGTTAGGAGGTAGGTATTATCATCATGCATGTAATATCATCCTAACATGTGTCACATGGAAACACTTGCTGCAGTGGCTACTATAGCAAAGGCTAATGCCATAGTTAAGGCAAAAGCAAAGGAAAGTGTATAGCCATAACTAGTCTACAGCTAAGTTTGGGGCCAAATCTCTAGCTAGGGCTCGAGTTGGAGCTAAGGCTCGAGCACTAGCAAAGGTTGAACTACAGCTGAGGCTAAAGCCATTGCTAAAGCTATGCCCCACCCCCCCCCCCCAAACCTTCCCCTCCCCTGCAGGAGAGAAGGCATTATCAGCTCCTCTCTTTGATGTGGGAGCCCTAAGAGATGACAGAAGGGGTATGTAGAGCCGTCCTGAGTGCTTCCAGATGTCAGACATGCTTCTCAGCAACAGCAAGAGTAGAGGGAAGATTTGTGGCATGTCAACAACAGCCGTAACATATTGTTACCACATTGATTGGACAAGGAGTCATTCTGGCATCTATTGCTATTAGTGTCAGGATGTAATTAACAAATGTTGAGATTAACATTTCAGTTTTTTGATGTGGAGATGATTGCAACACTTAACACATGTGCTTACATGCGTTTATTGAAAGAGTTACAAACTAATTAATAAATGATGCCATCAGGATTTTGTTTATTCTTTAGAAATGTCAATGTTTAACATTTGGATGGCAATTCTTTAATCATTTATATTTAAAGTAATGTATATAATATACAAAGTACTGCTAAAGTACTATGAAACATAACACAGCGGGCATTGCCATACAATTGCACAATTATTGAAGTTTCTTGGAGAATATAAAAAAAATAGGCTCACACTGACATAATGCAGGCATGCACATACATGATGGTCACTGAATGTAAAAGGAGTAATTTGTTAAACAAAACGTTTCATCAAAGGCCTCTTTCTCTTTTAAAACAGAATGAGACAGATTTTGGTTCTGCAGGCAGTGAAGCAAATAAACTGCTTTGTAGATGTTTCAAAGGATTGAACCCACTTATCACAGAAGGATGGTGACTGACAGGACTGGACTACATGGAATCCACAGTTTAATTTAACACCGGTAACACCATAACATCTGTAACGCTTCTTTAACTGGAACTAAATTAGCCTCACTTGGTTTGGTAATTGTTTAACGTGATTATTTTTGGCACAAGGTGAGTGGTATTGAGTGGTATAGAATTGAGGTTTTCTGTAATGTCATGAGCCTTGAGGGCCATCTACTGGTTAATTGAATGAAAATATGATTAGGTCTCAGTAACAGGTATATTGTATTCTGATTCAATGTTGCCGAATCTGACTGCAGCAAGGTCCATTGCTACACGCCTACTAGGTTGCTGACACACTCCACCTAGGTGACTTTTACAGATGGCTGGTGACCTTTGCACATTGATGAATCAAATTGCAACAGGTGTGCAGCCTCACCAAACCCCAGCCTAAATTATCATCCACACACACTTCAGAGTGACCTATCAAACATTTAATTTAAAGCGGCTGAGCCAGGCTTTCAAATCTCTCAATTGGCTTAGCAAGCATTATGCATTAAAGAACATGCAAAAAATGTTGCCAAAAACCCAGATATAAACAATGCAGGGGCCTCATTACAGAAAATTCCTAACTCTGAAATCCTATCCTATCTTGAGATAGGAAGGCATTTAGAGGTTTTGGTATTACAGAAGGAGGTTTCCTTACTTAACTTAGGACGAAATCCTATCTTATCTTAAGATAGGAAATTAAGCCATTACAGAACTATCCTAAGTTAGAAATTTCTTATGTTAGAATCCCTAAGTTAGGTGGCCATGCACCCTGCCCTAATTTCAAAATAACTGTCATTAGCTGGAAAAAATGGCAGCAGACGAGGAACATCACCACAGAAATGTAATGGCTGAAAGGCTACCGAGCCCGCATAAGTACTAAAGTAATGAATTACTTTACTACTTTATTACTCCTCTTCTTGTTCTCTGTAGGCTATGCGCCAATACCCGCCATGACCGTAGTACTAGTGGTACTAGCTTGCCGTTATTAACAAAAATCCTTTATCAACAGTCTCTGTTAACGTTAAAAGTGACTTGTTCTATTCATCTCATGCACATTCTGGGTGCACAAACAGACAAAAGCTGACGATTGCCGATCAAAAAAATCTGATTGAAAGAACAGATAGGATTACCTTAGTTAAGATAAGATAGGAGGCCAAAGATAAGATAGGAAATGGGTTAGGGACTGCTTCTGTTATAGGAAGTTAGGATTTTTCCTATCTTTGAGTCCCTAACTTACGTTAGAATAAGAAGTTAGGATTTTTTCTGTAATGAGGACCCAGGGTGCATAATTAACTGGACAGAGATGAGAGACAACGACAAATTGTTTTCAAAGGACCAACCAAGGATCCTTATAATCCTTATAATTATAATCGCCATAACACAATAATATCGTAGAGATGTCACCTGCAAGTACCATTTCTTATCTGTAACCAGGCTGGGGTGGGCGATTGTCTGATACAATTACGTAAATTCAGTTTTTTACAAATTCTCAGGTAAAATTTTGAAATACTTGCGGTTTTTGGGTGTAATTATGAGGTTCGAGATTAACTTGCCGTACACAGTGCCATCCTTAGCATCGCTCATTTTATTAAAGGTAGGAATGCACATGAAATACACGTTGAGGGAATAATAGGCAGATGAAAAAGTTACAACTGACAACTGTTGTTCAGGTTGACCTTTCAGATGACTTGAGGATTGTGTGCAAATCATTAGCAAGCCTGCATAAGAGTCACTACGTTCATTTATATCTGTTTATTTGTATCTAACCCTAACCCTATTTTCTTTACTCTGTTCACAATACCATTAAAAAAGCATATTTGTATGTGTGTATGTAAGATGGTAACAACTCTTTTTGTGCACACAAAGTTCGACTTGGTAGTAATATTAACGAGTTTTCATTAGATGATACGATTTGTCCAGGCAGAGCTGTGTGTCCTCCCCTTCTCTCTGTCAATCCATCACAGTATTTGTACGTGATGGACACCTAATCTCAAGGGCTCCTCTCCCACGACGGGAACAACTTGTCACTCATTCCAGCGATGCCCCAAGATGGTTTATCGCTTGCTCTACAACTATCCCAAAGAGTTTTACATCAAATTCTGATTCTGAATCTATGACACTCAGATCATGCTAGTTTGAGTGGCAGCTTCAGGTGCCACTAATGTTGTTATTTATGCCGTAATCTTTCAGCTCTGAAAACGACAAAAAGTTGTTAAGTTGAATTATTTGGTTTACACACATTTCAGCCAAATTTGGTTCCATGTTTCATCAACCTGGTACTTGGACCTGTTCAATAGTAATTATGCGGTATAATAAGTCGTTTACTCAGTTCACTGTGCTTTTTAGTAGGTACGGCCATTTATTACATCATGTCCTTCCATGTCCCATCCTGATGTCTACATATGTCTACAATGTCCTACCATATTTATTATTATTATTTAGTATTATGTAATTAGTTGAGATTTTATACAGATGTTATTAGTATAAATGATGCTCAGTAAGGACGTATGTTTCAGCTTGAAACAGGGTTTGAGTGAATTTAATGATTTGGTCAGATTGTCATACTTCATTGATCTTTATACACTTTGCTCTGGCTGGCTGCAGTTTGCCTATTCTCACGCTTCCTTAAGATGATTTCACTCTTTCAATCTGGCTGGCTACTTTTAACCCTCTTTGAGTTATTCCAGATGCAATTGCCAGACGTTCAAGATGTTTCTGTCTTTTCAATTCTGACAACCGGCTCAACTTTGAACCTAAGTGCACCTGTATGTCTGCGGCACGACCCCGACCTGCAATTGTTGAAACAAGACTACAAAATTACACCCATCAGCAAAAACAACATTATCGACCTTGTGTTGAACTCTTTACAACATTCTTAATGTCTATAGGCTCCTAATAAATTAACACACGTGTGGTGGGGAAAATGACCTGTGAGGGTTGGATTTATCTTGTTGAGGGCAGTATGTGTATCTTATGAGATAATCAGTACAGTCAACACAATCGTTATAGTACAATGTAATGCAAGTTAAAGTATATGAGAATAACTGCACACTAAAAGTTATTTTTATTTTTTTAGAAGAATGAGAGACATGAGAAGCTGAAAGGGAGTTTTTTTTATTTATCTATATTTTTACGTGGACAGAGCACAATAAATAGGAATGCCAACAGAGTTATCCAGCTAGCTAGCTAGTTAGCTAAGAATGAAGGAACATTTGAGAATAAGATAAGAATAGTTGAAGAACATAATGATGATCATTAACATGAACTCATGCTGTGTAGCGGTTGCAGCATCACAAGGGGATGTAAGAGTGTAATGGTGATGGAATCATTGTGCTGTGTAACGGTTGCAGGACCAAAAGGTGGAGCAAGAGTGTAAGCTCCGTCATAGGAAGAGTTAGAGAGTGTGATAAGTGTATTGTGATCATTGTGATTTCAGTTAGCCTAGCATTATTGAACCTTTCCTCGTCTGTATTTATTTGAGTAGTTTGATTAAAAAAGTATAGGTAAAAAAATACATTTTTTTATTATATGAAGAGTGTGGGTTGAAAATATGACTACATCTGGCACATCTGAAGATTTTCTCCCCCAGTACACAGTGTAAACGTTACTGCCAACAATATATTCCCAGATGTTACCCTTTCCTGTGAAATGCTATTATTTGGTGCTATTATGTAAAATTTGAAAATATTGATTAATTATTTCTTATAAATGTAATTCTGTTATGGTCAAATTTCACACACCAATTAAAATTAACACAAAAAAAACACATTCCATGAATGGGAAGGAGCAATGTGAAATTGTCTACAACTAAAAAGCTATTCAAACCATTGTAGGTAACTTTTCCCAAACCTCTTGATTGTTCTTTTATTTTTATCTGTCCTCATTCTATGATTTTATTTTGTATAATTCAACCGATTTAAAATTATGTCAATTTTATTTTACATTTCTATCATGTGAATTTTTATTGTACAAAAGTTGAAAAACAAAAAATACTTAGGATCGGGTTGCATTGTAACATTAACACTTTGCTGCCACCTATAGGCGGTTTGAGAGTGGATGATAAATATGTGTGTGGCCGAATAACTAGCCTACGCACTCACTTAATTCGTTGAATTGGCCAAGGTAATAAAAGTTCTATTTAAGTATATTTTAAGTGTTTAAAAAAGACCATCCCAAAGAGTGTTTGCTCACACTAACAAGCTCACGTCCACCCATATTTATCAATATAAATCCTAATTCGTATGATTGTATGAAAATAATTTTCGGTCATGTTGAAATTGTTTGTTTGTAATTGATATTGTATGAATATTGAGGCCTGTTGGACGTTTTTAACAACCTTTTAAATTGACCTCCCATCATTCTCCCTGATGGACGTATGCAGGGTATGGTATGAGAATAATGATTATTCATTAAAAGGTGCACTTTAGATTTGGTATAGTTTAATGTTAGGGTTATACAAGGCTTTTCCTTGCATAGAACAGGTCCATTTTGGATCCCACGAATCGACCCAAAGTCGACATCGGTGACATACATCGGATCGAAGCTGACTGGATGCATAATGTTTTTGGGGTATGGCCTCCACCTGTTATTTAGCATAGTATTTTATCTGTGTCGAATTATTAACAAAACATCACACAATATTCGATGAGAGCTCAGATCATGAAAGCTGCTACTTCAAATATATTTGAAGTTGGGTTCAGCAAAACACCAACTGGTTCAATTTTAAGGTCAGGCAAAGGTTAGCGTTTAAACCAGCCAGCCAGCATAACCATTCAGTCAATCATCCAGTAGGTCAGACAGCGCCGGAGACAGAGGTTGATGAAAAATGAACTATAACAGAAGGGTTCGGAGCCTCAACTCTTTAATTAGCACGCAAATCCCTGATTTCCCGTAGTCGTCTTTGGCCTATTTATAGCACTGCATTCCTCCGAAGAAACAAAATCATCTCTTTGAGGAAATACAATGCTGTGAAGTTACGGGTGTGGACGGACTCTGGCTGACCACAACCATTCTACTCTGGGGTTTGGCTAGACCGCTGTTTTACGCTGTTATATATAATTAATATTTTTTCCTGTTACACAAAATGTCTTTCTTTATCATTCAATTCAGTGGTAGGGTGGGTGAGAGTGATTTTAAAAACAACATATCATAAGTTTTAAATGAGAGGTTGAGACTTCTAGAACACTTTTACCAAAACATTCAAAAATAATTTGTGTGTAGACCAGGAAGAAATGAAGCATGTTTTCCTCTTTCTTTTGACACACGCACACATGTCTGTGAAAACTCAACTGACTACAAACAATTATAGCTGGCTTGTTTGTCTAACATTGTTTATACTCTAATCACAGGACTGCGGCAGAAAATAGGTTCCACTCATGCATGGGTGCAGTGTGTGTGGATGAAAGCATCAGTTTGACACACAAGGTTGCCGCTTCAAAAACTCTGACATTCTGCAGGAATTCAAGTCCAGTTTGTCATTATGAAACCCATTATTACATAAACAGTCTTGGAGGCCTTCAAAGTCCAGTGTGAGTCAGACAATACTTTGACAGCACCCAATAACCTTGGACCCATAAAACGGGCAAGGCCATTTTTCATAACTCAGTGGGAAATTAAATGTCTTAAAGGGGCATTAAAACACTGCCATTTACTGATAGACGTTAGAAGTCCTGTTTTATATGTGAAATATCTGTTTCCGCAGTTTTTTTTTTATAAAGGTTGGTTCATTGACGATATTTTTCCGAAAGGCATCCATGAAGAACGCAAATCCCCAGACCAATCACGTCAATGGTCTAACCTTTCAACAATTCTTTTAAACAGTAATTTTGGTTCTCTTCAAAGCATGTGTATGAAGCAGTATCTTATCTTAGGAAATTGCCCAGTCGGACATGTCCCCTTTAAGAGCAAAAGGGATCGAACACGCAGAACCGAAATATATTTGGAAGGGAATGATTATTCATAGAAATGTTCACAAATTAGAGTGAAAAAGAAAAAAAGTGGAATGAAGGACACACTTCACAGAGTGAAGCGTTTCTTTGACAATGAAATTGTAAGCTGGTGTGTCCAAAGCTAGCCTGAGCTAAAATGTTTCATTTTTTATTTCTAAGTTATGGTCCAATTTGTGATTTCACTCTTCCACATAATTTCAAAAGGAAGGGAACATCTGTATGAAGGTTCTAGACTATATCCTACAAAAGTTATCTCTTACTGTAATTCCAACTGAGGTTAAGTCCTGCACACAACATGCAGGTAATGAATCCAAGTAGTGCAATCAACCAAGTCAGATTCATGCAAGAAGTTGAATGGAAAAAACATTGGCTGTGTTTTTAACTCATCGTTGTTATTTGAGTTTATTGAGGTTGTTCATAATTTCAAACCCCTAAAAACCATTACTCGGTTAAAGTTGCAACCTCATGCAACTTTAACCGACTTTCGCTGAGTTCGGAGCGTCATTCATGTATTAAAATCCATTGATTGATGCTGCGGCAATGAATGACAGTAATTTAAGTGTTTTTTTATGATGCCTTTAGTTTTTTATGCACTTCATATTCCCACCGAATCAAATCAATGATTATCTCATGATCGCCTGATGCACAATGCAGTGATATGAGGGGCCGTAGGACTGTTTTAATGTTTAACAACAAAGCTGAATCCATCAATGATGACCTTGACCTTGGTGCGATTTTGTTTACTTCTGTTTTCTAATCACCAGTATGTGTTTGTTAAGTGTTCTGGGGTTAATCTACAATCTACACCCAGCTGATAGTTGTGTGATACATGAGCATCATGATGATGGTTCTTATGTTGTCCTTACATATTCTGAAGTATATGAGTCTTGACCCTAAATGGTTTTGAGATGTATTGCATTACCCCCCCCCCCCCCCCCCAGAGAATCCTGTGGATTTGTCTTTAACCAGACGTGCTATTTGGGGTTGTCTATATTTACTGCGCTGTGTCCAGACACACACCCACGCACACATCCGCATGTAACCCTTCTGTCTCAGCTCAATCTTAGCAGACTGTTTGACAACTTTTCTCAGGTTCACAAACAAACACAAGAATGTTGTTGGTGGTGATGATGAAACAAAACAGCTCCTGCCCCACAGTGGAAATCGTAAGCAAGCAAAAGGGCGCCCTGTTTTTTTGTTTTACCCTGTGATTGTATAGTTTTGTTGAACTTTTTTTAATTTATTTTACACAATAAAAATGTATTGTGCAGGACTTCCTTAGAACACTAAAGCACGAGGCACAGCAGCTAACCGTCACACAGGCAGGCTTAGCAAACTAACCCCACTCGACCGAACAATAGAAACACAGAATGACAATTCGTAAGCCGAACAATTGATGTCAAATAGTATACAATTTATCTTGGGTGAAGTTAATTTTAACAAAGAGAGAAAAAGACACGGGGTTTCATCCAGAGAAAAACGTCAAAAAGGGACAAGCTTACGATTTCCGGTCACTATCGTTCCCATCAACTGCCACACGAGGGCGCTCAAATAAACAATTAAATGAAAGTACCTTGCTTACAAGATATAACGAATAATTAATGAATTTTGAAGAGCTTCAACAACCCATGAAAACCTGTTACAGACAAAAAAATGGAACTCCCAGACATTCATGCTTATACAGCAGACAGAGTAGGGAAACTTTACAGCATATATATCTAAACCACACATTCCTGATCAAGCCATGTTTACTGGGCAGCCAACGGGGCAACAGAGGGTCAATAGAATCGCAAAGCCTCTTATTTCTGCTTGTTATTACGGCCCATAGGACTCTACACACTAAATTAAACATGGCCGCCAGTACGGCCGGGGACAGGAACAGGAAGGCTGAGGGGAATTCATCTCCATGGTGGCCTTTGGGGAGGCAGGGATCATCAATTATTTGACACGTAGATACAACCTGATGTCATGTTAGATTCACGGTCTGATGCTCCTGCATATTTACACAAATACACAAAGACACATAGACGCACCGACTCACACAATTATACTTTCTCAATTTGTATGTTTGAAAATAGGTCAGCTATTTGTAAATGTGTGTGTATGTGTGTATATGTGTGTGACTGTGTATGTGTGTGTGTGTGTGTGTGTGTGTGTGTGTGTGTGTGTGTGTGTGTGTGTGTGTGTGTGTGTGTGTGTGTGGGTGTCTGCATGTGTGTGGGTGTATGTGTCCGTGTGTGTTTGCGTGATTATGAATATGTGGCAGCAGTGGACCCAAACAGAACAACACAGGTCGCCAGACTGGGGACTGTCCCTGCTCGGGCAGACACACACACACACACACACACACACACACACACACACACACACACACACACACACACACACACACACACACACACACACACACAGACTCACACACAAACATACACAGAGCCCGTGTCATGGCGAGTTTAGCATGTTGTTCAACTGAGGGGGCGGCCATTTCAGCTGCTCTGTGAAGCCTCCAGACCAGACTGTATCCTCTGTTTACACCAGAGAAATTCCTAGGTTCTACGACCCTACATGAAGGCACAACGCACTCACAGCATGTTTAAACGTAGGGGCAGTTTACGAGAGAGATCGCCGTTTGATATGCGCACGCACACAAAGGTTTCAGGTTCACACCGCATTCATGGTTTTCACAATATCCATGAATGGGCAGAGAGGTACAAACTGTGGTGTACCAGTTCACATTGCTTTAGCTTGAAAAAAATTAGAAATAGACAAAAATTATCAACATGGGGATCATACAACGACAGGAAGTGATGCAAACACTCATACACTCATTCAT
The DNA here is from genome assembly GCF_902167405.1 of Gadus morhua. NCBI lineage: Eukaryota > Metazoa > Chordata > Actinopteri > Gadiformes > Gadidae > Gadus > Gadus morhua. The sequence goes on along the minus strand of NC_044051.1, from coordinate 31,123,376 downwards.
GGGCGCAGAATGACGTGGAAGTAAGACAAGAGTCTTCTGTTCTCCTTAACATGAATCAGGGCATTAAAGCCTATTGAAATACTTGGAGGCCTAAAGGAAATGATGTAATAAGTAGGTGACTTAGGGGTCAAGCACACCTAGGAGTGAGCTAGAGACCTGGTGTTGTGTATGTAAGGATATAGATCAATTTTGGAGGCTCTACCCCAAATGAAGTGATGAACACAGCCTCAGGAAATGTACCCTTCTGGTGATGTCTCATCCTGCGACCCATTTCTGAAGTTTTGAGGTGAAATTCGACCCACACCGAAACGATCCAAGTAATATGAAAAACTTGTCAGCTATGTTTTCACGCCTTAAGGCACAAGTTTCCATCTCCATCCGACTTGAAATAGGGAACTGGACACCACCAACGTTTTATGTCAATGTATTCTAATATTGGAGCTCACAGCCCTTTTTGTCCAATTTAAAGATGGCTAGAGATGCCACAATACATACATAAAAAATAAAAATGTCAAAAAGGTGGCCCACAAAACCTGAAATGTGGTGTACAGGGTGTTTGTGTGTTGTAAAGTTAGGAAGGTCCTACAACCCTGTGATTTCACAACCATGTTTAAAGGCCTGAATGGGACCCTCACAACTCAAACATGGCCGTCTCAGTCCCCAGGGGAGTGGTCACTTCCTGTACCATGGAGATCATTTTGGTAGTCTTCTGAAAATCATGTACTCTATCGATTTAATTCACGCTTCGAAAAACTTTCTATTTGTCATGGTTAGGTTTTAAACAAAATGTATAATACGTTTTGCATAATATAAAATTAACATTTGAAAAGAAAGGGAATAGCTATTTTCGGGTTTCCCAGAAAAAAAAACTGTAAGCCAAGTCCGTCCCAAAGAAAAAGAATAAATATGAAATTTTTGGGATTTCATGCTTACTGCTGTTTTTTGACCAGTCGATAGGGGGCGCTATACAAGCGAACGCTCAAATTTGTCTTTTAGGGTCATATTGACAATAAAAACGATTCTGTCGTTGCAAAACGCATGTGTAAAAGGCCTGAGTGGCCTGACTCTAATCACAGAATCTAATTCGACCCCGATAAATGATACAGCCCACCCATCACCTTGGTTCAATCTGTTTTGATGCAGGGGATATAGTTTCACTCCACTTATGTAAGAACACGGTCAGTCATACATTTAAAGACCTTGTGATGTAAACAATCTATCTCCCCCCCCCCCACACAGACACACAGACAAAGTGTTTCTGTACCGCTGACAGTAATGAACCTTGTGCACTTGTGTAAGGGTGTGCGTGAAGAATCGACATTAAAGACACTATCCTGAAGGTATGTTGATCCTCAGCAGTGAATCAAGTCAAATTCATGAAAATGTTGAAACGTCTTTAAACACACACACACACAACTCCATGCTTCAGAGAAACCCCAGAAGTTGGAGATGTCCTTGGTGCCCCCCACCCCCCCCCCCTCCCCCCTCGCTCTACCAGTCTTCGGGGCGAGCGAGGAGACCAGATGCCCGAGCCCTGGAGATGGGGAGGGGCAACATATTGCTTTATAATTAATTAAATTAGGGCCGCTATCTGTCCATAAGACACACACATACACGATCGCACTACACATAAACACACCCACACATATATCCACACCCAAACACACATATACACAAACACACACGTACAAGTGCACGCACACATTGGATCCCTGATGTGGGCCAGAATGCTAGGATGCCAGACAGACAGACAGACAAAAGGAGGGACAGAGAGGCAGACAGACACTGAAACAAGACAACCTTGTTGATTTTTCCTCTGTGTGTGTGTGTGTGTGTGTGTGTGTGTGTGTGTGTGTGTGTGTGTGTGTGTGTGTGTGTGTGTGTGTGTGTGTGTGTGTGTGTGTGTGTGTGTGTGGTGGGTGTGTCTGTGTGTTTGTATGTGTGTCTGTACAGGGACAGGCAAATTCCCTGAAAGATGTAGGGCAGTTGACACCCCTGCCGTTCTCCAACATGTTAACCTTGTTAGCCCACTAGCTCCATGCGCTAGCTTTCCTCCTGCTGCTAATTCATTTATTTGGTTGCTCTTCACCAGGGCCAATGTCCTCTAACACCTTATGGCGCCCTACAACCTATATACCCACTTGCACATGATGAGACACAGTGTTGGTATAACCAGTAGAGCTAACCTGAGCACTGGCAATGCTGCCAATGTGAACGTGTACCATATGAATGATAAAGTGATGGTCGATTAACACGCTTAGGAAACAAGGTGGTCTCTGGTATGAAACTAAAAACTGGATGGTGTATTGGAATTCATATTTGTTTTATTTAAATATTTTTTATTAAGTTGAATCTTTTTTAATTGAATTAGTATTTTAAGCCCTTTATGATCAACTTTCAAAAAGTGACATTGACAATTTTGGCAATAAATTGACATTTCTTCATGAAGTTTTTTGAAATCACTTTCACATTGGTAGTGCAGTTGGATGATCTATATATCTATATATCTATATTGATAAATATTTAAGGCATAAAATTAACTTAAAGTATAGGGTATTAGCGTGGGTAGCGGCCAGCTTGACTGCTATGATCAAATCTTAAATAAATATGTCCGACTCAATCACATCCACTTTTGGGACGAGATAACCCAATAGATAGCAGGGATGAGGCCCACCGCGGGATAGCTGCACGGGATGGGGGTAGGGGACAAACCTTGAGTGTACGTCACCCGTACCGAGACGAAAGAAGGCACAGGATGGAACGCCATTAAACGTTGTGGTGTCTATGTAGACTCCCTATGTTAACACTAAGCCCAGAGGATGAGGCTAGCTCAAGCCTTCAGATAGAGGGCTGCTCATACTCAAACCACACTACGGCAGTCAAGCACACATCCCCCTCCGCTTTGAACAAAGTAAACACCCATGAAAAGTCAATTGAATAGATGCTTCACTCATTAATTGAAAAAACACACAACTCAAAACTAAATGAAGGATGTCTCCAAACCTGCCTTTTCAATAAATTTGAAAAGGCAGGTTTCAAGAAACAATGTTTTCAGTCCACCCTACATTTAACCATCCTATGGCCCGGGTGATTGGCCACACTGTATTCAGGCCCGCCCAACCAATCAGAAGGGTTCATTTTGGAGAAGCACACATTTAGACAAAGCTGGATCAGCCAATGAGTGAGCTACAAAATTGGCGTTCCTGCCTTTCATGGCATATGATTCTGGTTCTTTGAGTTTGACAATTACCCCTCAGTGCCCAGACACAGGTAGTGATTAAGAAAGGCCTGCCCTCAGAGCAGCAAATCTAAAGGGTTAAATGCCCAACCGACTTCAGAAATGAATAAGCCGTGTTGTACAACAGATTGCATTTCATGATGAATCCAGTTTAATTCCATTCACTGTATTTTGTCAATAATCTCAACAATTGATTGAGAGAAATCTATTTGCGATTTGTCTTCTTTACGAATCTGACAATTTTTCATGAATAATTAATCAAGATGATTAAAAGGCTCTGAATAATATCCATCATGAAATGGCCGATAAAAGCTTTTATTTATTTTTTATTATTTGATTAAAAATCTTCTAGCTTTCCCCTTGACTCCATTACAAAAGGAGAGACCAGTGTTAAAAAAATAGATAATTGACTGAAATAGCAATACATTTGGAAATAAGACACATCAATTTGGAAACCAGACATGCTTTTGGAAATCAGAAGCAGTTCCCCCTGATGGAGTAGACACAGCTGGTGGTGATGGATGGAAGTACTTGGCTATAGAGTATATATATATATATATATATATATATATATATATATATATATATATATAGTATATATATATATTATACCTCCACCTCCTCTTCTTCCATAGTAAAGTGGAGCCTCTTCCCTGGGCCGATTGGGATGGAAGAGGGCCACCATGAGTCCCAGTTAAGACAACAGCGACGAGCATGATTGAGAGATGTATACTTACATTGTACTTTTGTTTAATGCATGGGGTAGAGACGGGTCGAAGAGATGAGGAGATGAAGGATAGGGCCCTGTAATGTCAGCATGGGAATTAAGAACCTGGACATGGTTTGATGAGAAATAGAAGGGAAATGCATTCTTCCTGATGAAGCATTTGCTTTAGCTACATTATGAATTGTCTCAAAATGTAAGAAGCTGACCCCTTTTTCTTATATATATGTATATAACCTTGCCATTGGCATGACAGTTACAGTAAAATGTAATCTCGCTGATTCATCTTGTTTCTCTCCAAACTTCACTGTTATGACATTCATGTTCCATCAAATATAAATGAGCGGCGTAGCTGGCAACCCAGGGCCACTAATTAGCCTGATTGTTAACAGTTGTCTGAAAGTTAGAAACAAAGATCTCCAAGTCTTAAACTCAACGTGTGTGTGTGTGTGTGTGTGTGTGTGTGCGTGTGTGTGTGTGTGTGTGTGTGTGTGTGTGTATGCATGTGTGTGTGCGTGTGTAAATTTGTGTGGTTGCCATCAGAGTGGTGGAGCATTGTGATTGTCTACCTAAAGACTTCCTTTGTGTGTTTATAAGTGTTTACAACTGCCAGAAGACCCTGATTGGAGGGGAGTGGCACCTTCCAATGAAGGCTGTCCAAATGATTTCAGACTGTGTACAGATAAAAGAGTGGCGTTTAAGAAGCATTTGCAACAATCAGAAATCGACATACAAATAACACCGGAGGCGTCCATGCCAATTCGATTTTAGTCAAAAAAACGAATATGACCTATCCCTAATTACCATAATTTGACCAGAGAGTGAGTTGTCCCTGGGGTATCCATCTTCAGCTATCAAAATATAGCAAGACTATTTCTCCCAGGTGCCTCAAGGCACAACAGCATGACCTGTAGGCAATCGCAGACCATCGCAGAGCCCAGGAAACAGCCGGTGTCTGCGGAGCGGCGTTAACGGCTGATTGGTCCAGAGGCGGGGAAGGAGCGTGAAATCCTCACAAGCTGGTGGCTCTGCAGGCACAAGTGTCTGCAGCTGGCCGCCCGACAACCACAGCTCTGACCAGCTGTGGATGCTCTCTCTCTCTCTCTCGCTTGCTCTCTCTCGCTTTTGCGCTCTCGCTCCCTCTCAAAATGAAGCATACGTTTAAAATTGAATATGCCAACCGGTTATAAACCCTATAGGGCAATATGTTTATCTTCTTATTTTCAAAATGACCTGTATGAGCGTTCGCTGGTGCAGCAGCTGGCCGAAGAAACCAGAAATATGTCACATATCTGACAATTTCTGACTGTGAAAACAAAATTACTGACATGTTTTTTTATTGTCAGTGGAAAATGTTATGTTTTAAGATTTTGTAATTTTTGTTTTGATAACATTTGTTGCAGGAAAGTTGCATTTATTTTCATAAACTTTGTTAACTGAATGTAAATGATGTTAAGTTTGTTAGTTAATGCAAGGTGTTCTATCATCTCACTGTGGTTGCTAATATGGGCGATGCACACAGCTTGCATGTTGTTTGAATCATTGTCTTTTCGTTGTGAAGTTATATGAGCTGTTTTATGATACTGTTTGATGTTCTTTCAATAAAAACACTCATATTGGTGGTTTTGGGTCGCATTGACAAACAACCTATACTGTTATTTAGGTTGGTGATCAAGTTGGCATTCTGGTTATTTTGTCTTCTCTGCATTCATGTTATTGCCATGTTGTTTGTTTCTCCTCTCTCTATCTTCCTCTCTCTTTCTTCTCTCTCCATTTTTCTCTTTTTCTCTTTTTCTTTCTCACTCTCTCTCTCATGTTTTAGCTTCCCCTCTCCTTCCCCTCCCCCCCTCTCTCTCTCTCTCTCTCTCTCTCTCTCTCTCTCTCTCTCTCTCTCTCTCTCTCTCTCTCTCTCACTCTCACTCTCACTCTCACTCTCTCGCTCTTCTCTTTTGTTTTTTGCAAAAACAGGGAAATGTTGGTGGCCGTGGTTTAAATATTTAAAGGTTATTCAGTGCAGCACATGAAAACACATCCAAAATTGCCAGCATCACCCTAATTAAATGTTTATTCTTGTGATGTGGTCAAATTCAGACTTATTTCATCTGCCGCCTTCTTTCAACAACTGTGTGTTTTGTGTGTTGGTGTGCTTTTTATTAGTGTTTGTGTGTGCGTGGGTGGGGCTTCAAACCATGAGCTCAGCACATTGTATACCTCAACATAAAGCCCCGTAGCTCACCAGAACACAGCGAAGTACCACAATACAGCATCATACACACTTCCTCACTCAAGCGTCGACAAGCTCATCACATCCTCTACAATGCCGTCGCTTTCTGAAGAGATAGAATGGGCCGGCTTCTTGAGTGTATCAACACAATGGTACTTCCTGTGGCAGGGTGTGGATGAGGCAAGAGACAAGCGAGTGGAGCCGGAGGGTCCGACACATGTGTTCTGTGGAATTAAGTCATCTCACACACTAGTATGAACACACACACACACACACACACACATGCAACCCCCCCCCCCCCTACACACACACAAACACACGCAAAGCCTTAACATAAAGTAACTAAAGCAGATTGACTCCCTTTCGTTAATTAGTATACGCCGCTGTTTCCCCCTCGCATAATCAGAAACACACAGACTTACGCCAACACACACACATGCACGCCAAATCACACACACTCTCCCGTCAGGTAATATGGGTTAATGGGTACAATTGGAATGTGCACAAATGCTGTCTCTTTCTCTCACACACACACACACACACGCACACACGCACGAGCGCACGCACACACGCATGCACGCACACACACACAAACACACTAACACACACACACACACACACACACACACACACACACACACACACACACACACACACACACACACACACAAACACATATACACACACACACAAACACATACACACACGGACACATACACACAGTCAGTTTGGCTGATTACCTTGTGTTGTGCTTGATGGTGTGTAAACTGCTACCGTAGCGAGTATTAGCGTGTTCATCAGAGTGTGTATTAATGTGCAGAGTTTGTGTATGTGAGCCTGTGTGTGTTTGTGTCACAGGTGTGTTTTGCGTTCTCTTTGGAGAGTCATTCCCTTGTAACCATACCCCCCTCCCCCCACGCACACATACGCACACACACAAAGGCATCCTGGGTAATATCAGCCGACGGAGCATCTGCGGCCCTGCCCCATATGCACACATACACACACACGCACACACAAACACACACACACAATCCACTCACACATACACACACACAAACATACACACATGCATTCACATATGATCTCTAATTGAGGACCCCCATAACTATGGCATCCAGTCCTAATACCCAGCTGTGGACGCATAAAACACGCATAAACACACACAAACATACACACATTCACGGGTAAACTGTGGCATCTCACAGTGGGCCTTCAAACAAAGAACAAAGAGTGTCTCGGAAGTATAAATATATATATATATACATATATATATATATATATATATATATGTATACATGTAGTTTATATGCCTGAATAGCAGCAGTGGTTGACAACAGGCTCTGCACTGAAAAAGAGGCCGCAAATAAGCTCAATAGCAGACATAGGTCGGCATGTTGGCTCCTCTTTCTGACCGCACATACCTTCTGTTGGCAAACCGGCGTCACACAAAGCCGCTAGACTCGTTTTGTTGTAAATGTGTCGCACATCTTCCTGTATTCACTTTGCATTATATGCATTATTTATGTGCGTATTTGGCTGTCCAATTTGCATTAAGAGGTAAGGCAAAATGGTTTACATGACACATTTTGTACGCAGACAGAAACACAGAAAGACACTAACAACACGCAAAGACTGTGGGAAACAATGAGCAGGAAATCGGGCTGGTTAATGAAAGGCTGAGACTGTGAGAGTGTCCGTGTGAACATTGTCGTTGTGCGTCCTGGTGAACGGCTGAGCCTTGATGCTCGGCCGTTCAGCCGCCGCTTCTGTGGTCGCTTTGAGAGGTCAGCTATGATGTCCGCCCTCCGTTGTATAAAAAACTATCTTTTAGGTCAGTAAAAGCACATCTAGTCACAACATTGTGAGGTACTGCGTTTCATCGTCTATATTGTTTGACCCCAGGAAAAAGGTCAAATAACATTTGAATGTGACTTTATTGTGACTGTATATTTCAATCTCATCATAGACAGAGAGAGAGAGAGAGAGAGAGAGAGAGAGAGAGAGAGAGAGAGAGAGAGAGAGAGAGAGAGAGAGAGAGAGAGAGAGAGAAATGATATGTGTGTGTGCTTGTGGACAATTAAATAACTGGCAGATGGCGAGGCCAAAACAAAAATGCGTCTTCCACACGCGTCGGATGCTAAAGAGATTCAAATTGTTATCAGGTGCCCTGGCAGGCCAGTGAGTTATGAAATTGCAGATTGTAAACCAAACTCCTAAATTAATGCTTTTGACAAGCCTGCTGTGCATTATTCCAACCATGCCTGCCTCAGTAGGAGGGAGCAGAACACAGAGAGAGAGAGAGAGAGAGAGAGAGAGAGAGAGAGAGAGAGAGAGAGAGAGAGAGAGAGAGAGAGAGAGAGAGAGAGAGAGAGAGAGAGAGAGAGAGAGAGAATACAGGCTTCATTGCTGTATTGAATGTCAATGATGAAATACTTTGAGAAACTGCTTTTATTTTTAACTAGTGGTATTAGTAGAAGTAGTTTGGTTTGTAAAAAAAACGATTTTTTTCATTAAACCTTAATTAACATTAGACAGTGCAGTAATGAGCATTCAGTAACAGTTAATTAACATTTAACTAATGGTGTAGTAATAATTTACTCAAGGCGTTCATGTTTAAAGTTGTTCATGTTAAATAAGGTAATGGTGTTGATGTTAACTAAGGTATTAATGTTCTCATTATTTAATAGGGTTAGCTCCGCCGCGTGCCGTCCATATGGACAGGCGGGGCAGCAAACTACTTGCAAAAGCATGCTCCCAAAAAAATTCTTCCTCAGTAAATCATGGCTCCAATTTTAAAAATGTGAATTTCACTTTAACTATCTCTAGTTTCTGTAGGCTTTACGACTATTATTGGTCAGTTGACATCAAATTTTGGATGATGGTGGCGATTCTAGTTGAGTTTAACGTGTCTTGCAAAGTAGACATAGGAAACAAAAACACAGCGTTTCTCTTTGAGCAACCACATAGCCATTATTTATTTTCATACCATGCTCGGGAGAAAGATATGTTGTAAGTTTTCCTTTCGTTTGTTGGACATTGTTTATGTCCGGTCTGTCTGGTCCAAGTTGTTTGATTTCTAACTTCTCTTCAAATTGAGTGAAGTGAACAAAAAACAAATTGTGGGTGTGGTCATACGCCAGCAGTTTCTGCCCCACTGAAATTTAGGGTCACCACACGCTACTGGTTAGGCTTAATCCTAGCCCACTACCCTGAATGCAAATTTGGCTTAGCTCAGGAGGTAGAGCATTTGTCTTGTAACCGAAGGGTAATAGTTCGATCCCCAGCTCCTCCTAGCTCAGTGTTGATGTGTTGAGCAAGACACTTAACCCTAACTGCTCCTGACGAAAACAATAAGTGACGAGCTGGCTGTCACCTTGCATGGTTGACTCTGCCGTCGGTGTGTCAAAGTGTGTATTAACCGATGTAAGTCACTTTGGATAAAAGCGTCTGCTAAATGCCCTAATTGTAATTGTACTAGTGCTAATTAATGATTCAATATTGTAAATTGGTACCAATATATTGTGCCAAGTAAATGTGGCAAGTGCAACATATTAGCTGTCTTATGGTACGAACACACCAAACGCGTTACCCGCGTAAGATTTACGCGCGTAACGCAGCTAAAACGTTGCTTGACCATTTTGTGTAAAAAATGGTCCCACGCAGCTACGCGCCTACGCTCCTACGCGCCTAGATGAGTCCATGTCCATGCAAGTGAACGGAGCGTTCCCTTTTCGTCATAACTATCAAACCAAACATCCTTCACATTCACCGAGCGAACATTACGAAAGTAAAATGCACATTTCTCGCTAAAATTTTTTCCATAAACGCATTTAATGGCGTAACTATGTTACTATTTCCACCCAGAATAAAGAAAGTTGTCGGCCGTGGCTGCGCTGGAGTCCGAGGTAGGAAACCCAAACGCCGCCGTGTTTGGGTGATAGAGTTTAGATCGGGTTAGATTAAATAATCTCGGATATAAATAACAATAATCGGGTTAAATAACTTCACATGGTGTGTCTGGTGTGTTTCCAGCATTCGTAGTGTTGATCAGCAGATATATAGTCCGCCAAGACGTTGAGGTTGCTTAGCAACCAGAGACTAAGTCCATGCAAGTGAACGGAGCGTTCCCTCTTCGTCATAACTATCAAACCAAACATCCTTCACATTCACCGAGCGAACATTATGAAAGTAAAATGCACATTTCTCGCTAAAAATGTTTCCATAAACGCGTACCTATGTTACTATTTCCACACAGAATAAAGACAGATGTCGGCCGTATGCTTCTGTCCAAGCTCACTACTCTCTGCCAGTGACGTCGGGTCAAGCTAAACGCTGATTGGGCAACGCGGCTAAGCGTCATGCGTATGAGCGTAAAAAGTTTTAACTCCTCGCGTGCGCGCGTATATGTACGCGCGTATATGTACGCGCGTATATGTACGCGCGTATATATACGCAGCTCATACGCCGCTAACGCGGGTAAAATGTTGCTTTAGCGCATGTAACGCGTGTACGCAGCTCATACGCGCGTAAACCAATGGTTCCCTATGGAAAAATTGCCGATTTTATACGCGTCGTACGCGGGGTACGCGTTTGGTGTGTTCGTACCTTTAGGGAAATCAAACAGTACTTCAACTTTAAATGTAATCAATAGTAAAGGAATTTTCCTAAACTGTAAACTCCACCCTATAAAAACACAATCTCAATAGAGCTGGCATGGTTTACTGCAGATGCTTTTTTTTTAATAGTTGTGGACTTTAAACTCACGCTAATGATTGTCCATTTGTAATTGTAGCAGTAGAGACATTTAGGAAGTGCTTAAAAGTTATTTTTAATCCAAACTGTTGTGGTCCTTTAACACAGAGATCATGGAAAGTGTAGAAACAAGGTTGAACCGTCACTAAATCAACAGCTTTGTTTTCTTATTCATCATCATTCATATCCTCCATGTTTTATCAAAAGGCTGCATACAATGCGTTTGTTAGCGTCCTTCACAAGTTTTGATATTTGTGCGTGTGGATTGTTTTTTCATCGGGGCGTACAAAACAAATCAGTGGATAAAAACTGAATATGGAATATTCTGTTATACATTTTACATATTTTGATGAACATTTCTTGAGGCTTTATTGTTCCAGCTTTCTCCGATATTTACTGTCCTAATAAAGTAATGATGTTAAAAAATACAACCATCAATGACAACACATTTGAACTTCAACTGAAGGACAGATACCAATAAATAGTGGATGAACAAGATGTGAGAAACACTAACAGCCACTCTAATCCCTGGGTACTGCAGTTCAGGCCCATTAGTAAGCTTCACAATGCATGTTGGGAAAAAAACGAACAGAAGGACAACCAAAAAAGCCCCAAAGTAAACAGGTGAAGACAGGTGACCTGCTGTTTATGTTGTAAGACAGAGAAGCTTGTGGCTTTGGCTTGCCTCCTACTCAGCGGTGAGGTATCATTTTTTCAATCCCTTTTGACCTCAACGCACACACTGCACTCTAACAAGCAGTGCGGCCGAGCTACTCGTCCAATTGCAACCTCTCAGTTCACAGTTCGCTCACTCAAAGGACTGGAAGGCCTTTTTACACCGCAGCCCGGCTTCTCAGCAGCTGCATCCCAAATGCCCGTTACCCAGCACCTCCTTCCCTGGTCCCCCATCACACCACAGTCCTGCTGTCTATGCTGCTTCCCAAGTCAGGGGGGCTCCGGGTGCCGCTCCTGGGGGCCATCACTACATCTTCCGGGGGTGGTGCTTCTCCATCTCTCCCCTTGCCCCTCTCTTCCTCCGGCTGCTCCCCTGCCCCGTTCCCCCTGCTCTGTCTTAGGCCCCCCGCTCCTGCTTGTGGACCCAGCGCCCTGCTCGTCTCCACGGACCTTTGGCCGTCCTCGCCTGCCCCCTCGTCCTCCGACCCTGACAACCCCTTCTCGCCGTCGTCGTGGCTGTGGCTGTGGCTGAGGCCAGGGTCCGGGCCTCCCCAGTCCTCCTCCTCCTCCTCTTCGTCCTGGGGGGCCGAGCCGCGCTGCTTGGCGTGGTAGCGCTGGTTCTGGAAGAACTTGACCACGGTGTGCTTGGGCAGGTCCAGCTGGGCCGACAGCGTGTGGACCGCCTCCTGGTCCGGGTAGAGGCCCACGTCCCCGATGAAGCTCTGCAGGATGCCCAGCGCCTCCAGGGAGATGCGCGTCCGAAAACGAGCCCTTCTGGGGCCCCCCGGCTGAGGGCCGTCCTCGGGGCTCCGGTACACCCTGGAGAAGGACGGCGGCGGGCCTTCGGGTGCCGGCGAGGGGTCCTTCAGATGCGGCATCGGGTGTCTGTGGAGCGCCTGTTGAGATAAGAAAATCGATGAATACTCTGCATAATGATGCCCTTATGAGAATATAGGCACAGACGTGCAAGGACATAACCGAGAGCTGGAGGATGACTAATGGTAACTGAAATACTCAGGAAATGGCCTTGCAGACTCGAATAGTCATTATAGCAAAGCAAGCATGTGAATGGGGGGCCTTCATAGGACATTTAAAGTTAGTTGTAGTATTATTGCGTAGCCTGATTGGGTAGACCCCCCCTCTAACCTGGAGACCATCCTGATCACATGAACCAACATTCTGTTTCACAACACGGATCAGGCTGGGGGCGGGAGTTCTTGCCTTGACAGACAAACTTCTCAGCCAATCAGTGTAACAATCCAGTCGGAAGACAGGCTGTTCATTGAGACACAGTGCACGATGTTTGATCGACTCGATTCAAGTTATGCATCCACACAGACAAACACACACATACACATATACACAGACACTCATCCTACGCGCGCACACACACACACACACACACACACACACACACACACACACACACACACACACACACACACACACACACACACACACACACACACACACACACACTCATCCCCCCAAGAAACACACACATATATTTACACACATTCATCCTAAACACACACACACACATGCAAACACTTATCCCACACACACATATACAAATACGCACACACCCATCCTAAAAACACACACACACACACACACACACACACACACACACACACACACACATACACACACACACACACACACACACACACACACACACAAACACTCATACACATACATGTACGCACCCACACATCCTACAACCATGCACACATATGCACACACTCATCATACAAACACACACCCGCAAACACTCATCCAACACAAACACATACACACACATACATATACATACACACTCATCCTACAATCACACACACGCACACACACACACACACATTTACACATACACTCATCCAATAAACACACACACACACAAACACAAGCACACACACACACATACACACACCCACACACGCACACACACTCATCGCACAAACAGATCCAACCCTCTCAGGTCTTATTAGCTGGGTGGGGTGGCACTCCCAGAACACAGGAACCCAGCCCTATAAATCTGCGGTTCAAATGAAAGGCCTTAAATAAAGATAATGTTCATTCCTCTCTCCCTGTGTCTCAATAATGATAGGGTAGGTGTTGGACAACATTGAGGTTGGGCCAGACGGCTACTGGGGTTGATGAGGGAGTAAGTAGTAGGGTGTGTGTGTGTGTGTGTGCTTGTGTGTGTTTGTGTGTTTGTGTGTGATTTTTAGTTATGACTTTTTTTCAATGACTTGTGGAAAAATTGAGGAAATAAACTGAGAATATTGACAATGTCTTTTTTAGAATAATTATATTGAGACCTTTGCTAGGGTTTTCTTTGACTGTAGAAAACACTTGAGCAATGATGCATAAAATATGAAGCTGGCTGTTCAAATAACCCGATAAGCATGAGCTACATATGCACCTTTTATGAATATTGTATCTTGCTGAGTCAGAAACACACACACACACACAAACAACGCCTGGTTAACAGATGAACAATAAAATGTTAAAGTAAAGGAAAAGTGTCTCTTTCACATCTCTCGGTTGCGAAGAATTAATCAAGAACATGCCAACGGGGAAAATGTGAAGCTAGTTTTCTCAAACGATTTGATTGCTGATAACTGCTATAAAGATTAGCATTGGTTAGCCTAGCTAGCACCTCCGTGCAGCGTATTAAAACGTTTGAAGCGGCTCATGAGAAAACATGTCTATAAAACTGTGGCGACACACCTCAAGAGTATTCTCAATTAAAAAAAACTGAAGTTTCCGGACTCACAATGCGTCGGGCCCCCCCCTCCACACACACGAGGGCCTCGCTGCGGCTTTACCTGAAGGTCCGCCGGCTGCGGTGGGCGGTCTCCATGGTGATGTCGGGACTCCTCCTCGTACGCGTGGTCCCGCTGGGACGCCGGCAGGGACAGGAAGCGGCGGATGTTGGACAGGTTCTCCCAAAGCGTCCGGTTCTCCAGGCCGGGGCTCTCCTTCCAGCGCAGCAGCTCACACAACCAGCCCTGGGAGGGGGGGAGGGGGGGAGAGAGAGGGGGGGGAGAGAAGGAGAGGGAGTGGGGGAGAGAGAGGGCAGGGGGGAGTGTGCTTTCTTTTACTTTCTTCAACACGTTTTAAGTTCTACGTCATCCTTCCTAATCCACCCTAACAGCACTAGTCTTGTGTGTTTGTGGCTATGACGTCGCTAAATCTTCTGGGTTTGTGCTTCTCTTTCTGCGTTGCTGACCCGTAACCCAAACATTAACGAGGACCAGAGCATGGCCGAAGTATCGAGGACCGAAACAAATACTGAGACGTTCGGAGGACTCACCTGGCTTTTGTTGGCGGCCACCTTGGCGAACAGCGCCTGGGAGACCTTGGCCCGCTTCATCTCCTGGTGGATCTCCTCGTAGATCCCCGGGGTGATGCTGGCCCCGGCGGTGGGCTCCAGGGGGGGGGCAGCGCAGGGCGGGCCGGGCTTGGTCTGAAGAGAGGAGGAAGAGGGGGTCCATGAGCATTCAGCCACGCTGATGGAGGGGGAGGACTGAACCTGGCAATGTTGCTCTTCCTTGCTATCCAATAAACGTTTGACCTACATTGATTGCATTGACCTCTGTGTGTGTGTGTGTGTGTGTTTGTGTGTGTGTATGTGTGTGTGCCATCAACGGTATTTAGCATGTGTTCATCTGATAGTCTGTTTGTTTGTTTATCAGAGGTGCCTGAGAACCTGTGTGTGTGAGTGTGTGTGTGTGTGTGTTTGTGTGTATTTTTTCTTGTGTGTGCGTGTGTAGTTGTGTGTGTAAGCGTGTGTGCATGTGTCTGCGTGTGGGTGCAGTGTTTCCCCTATATGCTCCTAGCAGCGGCGGTACGCCACTGCTGAATTTCTTTTTTTTAACTAGAGAAGAGGAGAGCTTCATATTAACGAAGGAACTTCCGCAGCTTCTGAGTTTGCGGTTCAATAGATCATCAGTGAAACATCGTTGCGACACAATTGAGTGTAGTAACCCAGAGAACCAGCTACAACATTGTTTTCATCCAAACGAGCCGTCTTTAGCGAACGGTGAATTGCATTGGCTTCTACGAGCATTCGGCTTTCAGCCGCGAGTTTAGGGACCGTATGCAAAGTGCAAAACTGAATTGCATTGGCTTCTACGAGCAGTCGGCTTTCATCCGCGAGCTTAGGGACCGTCTGCAAAGTGCAAAACTGAAAACGACCACAATGGTAAAATTTCAATAGCGTCGCCATTATTGACTCTAGAGCCCCAAAACTTGTTCCATAGAGGCATGGCCTCTTCATTGTCCTAGTACAACCTTTAATTTTGAAAAATATATCTCTTATTTTTTAAGATTTTTTATTTAGGAACAATTTCAATACCGTTGCCATCAGTGGCGAAGCTAGACCTCTTTGAAAAAAAACTTGCCTTAGCCCACCCTATCGTTTCGTCCTCAAATCGAACATTCTACCGTTTTTTTTTTTTACACAAGCAATGAGAGGATGGATGTTGTACACTAATGAACAGGCTCAAATGGGCTAGTGAAATCGAGCGCAACCTTCCTTCAGGTATCTCTAACCTCTGATTGGTGGGTGGGCGTATTCTCTTTGACAAAACCAAAAATGCAGCACGAGCGCAGCTAACATAGTTTCTGCTGTTTTGTCTGTCAAAGAGGCTAGCTAGTCTTTATCAGAAAATCCACGATTTCCAGCTGTGTTATAACATGACCTGGTAATAATAATACTATAATTTTAAAACCTTGACATAATCAGTCAGATGTCTATTAAATGACAGTTGACCACAAGACGATTCTATATATGCCTCTTCTTGAATTGCTTTATGTTTTAGTCGACAGAGCCTTGTAATGCTGCGTAGCATGATAAGCATGATAAGGTGCAAGGAGCAGAAAAGTATCAAATATATATTGATATGGGTGCTAATTTTCTGTTGAAAAAAAATGCTGGCATTAGTTTATCAGCTGAGGGCGTATTCATTGCCATAACAACGTGAGCTAATCAACAAGTACAACATGTTCTAATACTATGAGACTCAGGCTAACGCCCTCAGCTGATTAAAGGTGTCAGGGGGGGCGTGAGCGGCAGAGGGGACTTAGGCCCCGTCCACACGAAGCCGAAACAGGCGAAACCGTTACGGTTTCGATCTATCCGGTTTCGCAGTATCTCCGTAAAGACGAAGCCAAGCGAAACCGGGTAGATCTGTAGAAACGCTGTAGTACACATTCCAGGCCCATAAGGGGCGCTGCTTCTGCTACAGAAATCCTTGTTTTTGTGAGTTCTGAGACTCTGCGGGCTTAACAGTCATTGGCTAGAGGGTCGAGGGGTGGGGTGATGACGTCATGGTTTACAGTTTCAGTCGGTTTTAGGCGTCCACATGAATCCAAAACGAAACCGGGTAGATTTGAAACCACCTCCGAGGGTGGTTTCAGAAGTTTGCGGTTTCGGTCAGCGGATTCGCCGCCTTGTGTGGACGGAAGGCCGAACCGTACAAGACCTTTGCGGTTTCGCCATGAAATCGGCTTTGTGTGGACGGGGCATTAGTGTCTTATGTATGTATTTATTTATTTATTTTAATAAGTTACTTATTTTATTTTAAATAAACATAATACCAAGGGTCAGAAGTTTTACAAGAATTTTGATCTTACAAAGTCATGACAGAGGGACTTGGTGTCTTTATTCATGCTTGAAAGATGAACATATACTATTTTTTTTGAAAGGGAATAAGCTAATGAAGCTGACAAGTGACCAATGTTTACTTTTTAAAAACATTATAATGAAATGCATACCCCAGGGAATCATTTGCTCTTGTTTCTCTGTTTTGAGATTCACACAGACTTAGCAGTCTTGGTTAAATGTTACAAATTGAGTTAATAAACTAAAGTTGGAAATAGTTTAAGTTGTTGCAGATGTTATCTCCGTTAATTTTATTAATCTAAATAAATAAATATTAGCAGGTTCTCAATAGTAGGCTATTTCAATTCAGGGAGGGCGTGATAAAATGTCTGTCTCCTAGGGGGGAATGAAAGAAAGATGAACCACTGGTCTAGAACATGTTGTACTTGTTGATTAGCTCACGTTGTTATGGCAATGAAAACGCCCTCAGCTGATAAAATAATGCCAGCAGTTATTTTTAAACTGAAAACTAGCACCCTTTTTTTTTTTGCTTCAGAACAACAAGATTTTTGGCATTAGAAGTTTTATAAAATTCATGGGTCCCTGAAGGTGAGACAACATAGTTTAGTGCTCCCGAAATAGTGGTCTGTTTCTCATAGTATTCGACTAGTACATGTTGTACTTGTTGATTTTTTTGCATCAGAGGTTTTATAAAAATGTATGTTGAACAATTTATAAATTGTATGGGTCCATGAAAGTGAAAGTGAGGTACCAATGTGTTTCAGTAACATATTCAGGAAAATATGGAAATTTTTGAGTGAAACTTACACAAAAGAAATTTAATATACCTCAATTTTGTTATTCGAATTCACAACCATTGATTATTCCTTCATCCAAACAGTCTTTTTCAATCACTTTAGTGGTCCAGAACTGCATTATTTAGCTGCCAGCTATCGGCTTAGACACATACCAGCATAGTAACTAATGCCGCTTTTCCACTGCATGGCACCAGCTCGACACGACTCGACTCGACTCGACTCAGCTCGCATTTTTTGCGTTTCCACCGCGAAAACATGGTATCTGGTACCTGAAGTGGCTGCTTTTTCTAGTACCGCCTCGCTCTAGGTTCCAAGCGGCTGAGCCGATGGTAAAAGGTGACGTCGGCAGACGGCCGGCCACTGATTGGCCAGAGAGTGTGACGAAGTCACGAGAGCGACATGGCAACCATGCTGGTAACAGCCATAGCAGCGCCGCAGCCAACATATTCCACTTCTTCAACTTCTTCAACATGCCAGCTAATAATAGTAATGTTATCGATGTCCTCCATTGTTGTTATGTGGGTTCTGTCCATGTGTGGGTTGCGTAGGTGTTGTTTGAGTCGCGTACAAAAATACGTCATGGCCCTTTCGCGCAGCCGACCCCGCCCACGTCCAGGAGGTACTATTTGCGGTGGAAAACGACCCGTGCTGCTACCGTGTCGAGTCGTGTCGAGTCGTGTCGAGTCGAGTCGAGTCGAGTCGAGCTACATGTGCCGTGGAAAAGCGGCATAAGAAAATAAAGGTTGTGGAAAAAAAAAAAATCCTACACAGGACTTTATATACTTCATATACCCCTGTGGCTGCCTGGAGTTGAGCCCCCCCAAAAGTCAGAACCTAGACTGGTTGCCATTATTGCCTCTAGATCCCTAAAACGTTTTCCATATGCATGGGCTCTTTATGGTCTTACTACAACCTTTGTGATGGGGAGAGGGGAGGGAGTGGGAAGATGCATTTGTTTGAGGCATAGACCTTTTCGATTGTTTTAGTATTTGGGTTATGAGATTTTAATGTATAGGGTGGTTGTTGATATAAATATTTTTTGCTAAATAAATGTAAATAATGTTTGTAAAGATTATACTTGTAATATGTTCAATCTCTCCTTTTTTCCCCTGCTCATTAATGTGCACTAATGTACTGTATGTATGTTGCCAGTAGACACATAGAAACCTCCCGGCAGGGTGCGCTTTGCGAGCACAAAAAAAGAATTGCGCGCGAAAAACATTTCACCTTTGCTGCTGCAACTCCATCCTAGGGGAAACACTGGTGTGTGTATCTAAGTCTGTGTGTTTGCGTGCGTGTATGTGTGTATGTAAGTCTGTGTGTTTGTGTGCACCTATTTGTGTGTGTGTGCGTGTGTGTGTGTACATAAGTCTGTGTGTGTCTGTAAGTCTTTGTTTGTGTGTGTGTGTGCATGTGTGTGTGTACATAAGTCTGTGTGTGTATCTAAGTCTGTGTGTTTGTGTGCGTGTATGTGTGCATGTAAGTCTGTGTGTTTGCGTGTGTATGTGTGTACCTATTTGTGTGTGTGTGCGTGTGTGTGTGTGTACCTGAGTTTGCCTCTGTGCCGGGGCGGTGGGGACCTGACTGTGTGAAAGACTCAGACTGCTGCTGCTGGCCCTCTCTCTCTCCTCCTGGTAGATGCGGTCTCGCTCTCCCTGGGGCAGAAGCAGGAAGCTCTGCATGGACTTCAGGTTGACCAGCAGCGACTGGGAGGCCAGGCGCGGGTCTTCCTCTTTGCGCAGGATCTCCGACAGCAGGCCCTGCTCCACCACAACAAAGAGCACATTTGATCCAATGGGAAGGCCTCCCTAGATTTAGAACTCACGTAAGCGTATCATATCACAGATATTATCACCGGTTTGTGGTAATCCCCCCGACGATTCTTCTGACGATTTTGCCAGAGTTTTCGTAGGTTTTTTACGTCGTAACGGTTAGTCAGGGTTTAGACAGCCAGAGGTATGGAATTCCATTGGACAGTGACCTTGTCAAATGCCGTTTGAACGTGGTCATGGGACACCCTTTGATGCTGTAATTGTGATGAAAGGCTGAACTACATATGCTTGTCGTGTTTGACTTGGACTTGTTGATTACAGGATGTGGAGATTCAACCTCTTTGCGCGGGCAACCCCGCTGAAAAGTATTAGCATGAAATGTTTTTTTCTAACTCACTGATTACGTCAGATACAGGGAGGTGCAGCCTATATGCAAGGGTATGTGCTTTACTTTTGAAACATGAACCGTTTTTTGGAGAAACATGGATGTGAACAATCTGAAAAACATTTTTCCCTTTAGTTATAGAGACACAAAACATTAAATGTCGATGAAGTTGTTATGTTTTGGTATCTGTTTCCAAATCATTTTAAAATGAAGCCAATCAGAATGTTTAC